>NW_022437057.1:1855047-1890283 GCF_009761245.1 Sapajus apella
CACCGCAACCTCCGCCTCCTGGGTTCAGGCAATTCTCCTGCCTCATCCTCCTGAGTAGCTGGGATTACAGGCACGCACCACCATGCCCAGCTAATTTTTTGTAGTTTTAGTAGAGACGGGGTTTCACCATGTTGACCAGGATGGTCTCGATCTCTTGACCTCGTGATCCACCCGCCTCGGCCTCCCAAAGTGCTGGGATTACAGGCTTGAGCCACCGCGCCCGGCCTGCATAAATTTTTATCAATGAGCATCTTGTAGTCAGAAAAAGAAAAGAAAAGAAAACAGAATACACCTACAGGGAAGACTGTGTGGGCATTTCCCAGCCTTACCTTACAGTATTCATCAATTGGTATCAGGCGTTTGACAGCCACGTCCCGGATGTGGCTTCGTCTGAAGAGAATCTTACCTGCAGAAGATGGGAGCAAAGACAGTGTCGTCAGGGAACAGGGACAAGCTCTCAGCAACCTGAGAGCGTGTGTACGTGGCTGTTTCTAAGGCAGGTCTGAGTGGTGCCAAAATTCCTGGCTGTGATGAAGGTACCCCTGCTGGACTTCGTGGGGCTTGGATAAGCCCATGTCAGGTCCCCTAACCCCCGTTCACAGCTTTACCTCAAGAACTTGGGGGAATCGGACCCATGGAATACGTTTTGGTGAGATAAAGGAGGCTGAAAACAACTGTGGAAGGAATCTGCTCCTACCCGATGAAGAAAGCAGGTTGGACCCAAGGATGTGAGGTCCTGTCCAACTCCAGGATTCTGACTGGGTGAGCAGGACAGTGGGTAAGCAGACATGCCCTCAGCAATAGTTCAGTCTCCTTCTCCCGTTTCTTCGTTCACCTTCTGCTTTCTCCTCATGTTCCCTAAACACCCATGCTCTACCATTCTGAGCCCTCCCCTCTGCCTGCACACAGCCCATGCAACCCCACCACCCCTCATATGGGTTAAGACTTTTTGGCTCTTTCTGACTGCACACATTATTTATTTTTATAGCACTTCTTTTCAATTTATTAAATTATATTTTAATTTAAAAGAATTTATTTAAAGTTATCTAATTAATTATTTAATGTTTATTATATATAATATATAATTAAATATACATTATTTAATTAAATTTAAAATTTAATTTTTAAAAAGCACTTCTTTTTAATTTATTTTACAGCACATTCTCCCTCCCTCCCTCCCTCCCTTCTTCTTTCCTTCCTTTCTTCCCTCCTTCCCTTCCTCCCTCCCTCCCTTTCTACCAGTCCTATCACATGCGCTGCACAAATAGGAACTGACGGCATCTCAGTCCATTTTGTGACACTAATGTTTGATAAACGTATGAATGTGGCTTCCACCTACAAAGATGACAAATCCCTCCAGTTCCTTCCCCAATTAGTGTTTGTAAGAGAAGGGTTTTGAGTCCTCCTATTTCACCCAGTATTAACCGAGAGTCCACTAACTGCTTTATGACACCCCAAACTCTGGGGCATAGGGCTATGAACCACCAGCATGACACATGGGTAGAGAATGTGGGTCACAGGAAAACACGGGTATACGCATGATGCCACTGAAGATCTCTGGAAATGTCCAAGACATTGACATATCATGGGCGACGTTTGTTTAAAGCAAATCAGTGGGCTCTCAAGAGTCTAGATAGAATATCCTCTCTTTGGGAGATGGAGGTGAAGTATACAAACTAAAGATTAAGACCACCTGGCTCACCATTCTGGATCTACCATAGTCGGAGGTGGGGGAAATCAGAAATAAGACATAAAGAAGGGCCAAAGACACGGGGGATGGAGATAAGCACCTCTACCAAGCACATGCAAAGTGACCAGGGGGAATCTGTGGGTAGGCCAAGGGGAAGGCGTGGGAGGACCACAGCTGCTCTGGAGAGCACAGCATGGAGACCTACTAAGAACTCTCTATATTTTCTGGTCCTAGGATGTTGGTTAAAAAGACAAATTTGGGTCAAGAGCCTGGCAAGGTGAGGAGAGATTACTATTGATCTAAGATGGCTTCTGGTGAGACGGCCATCTCCACAGATCAAGCTTGGGTGAGCAGGGATAGGACGGCACAGAAAAGGCTAGTAAGGGCTGGGCACGGTGGGTCATGCCTGTAATCCCAGCACTTTGGGAGGCCAAGGCAGGTGGATCACTTGAGGTTAGGAGTTTGAGACCAATCTGGCCAACATGGCGAAACTCTGTGTCTACTAAAAATACCAAAAAAAAAAACAAACCAAAAAAAACCAAAAAAAATCAATCAGCCAGGCATGAAATGCATGCCTGTAGTCCCAGCTACTCGGGAGGCTGAGGCAGGAGAATCGCTTGAGCCCAGGATGTGGAGGTTGCCGTGATCTGAGATCACGCCACAGCACTCCAGCCTGGGTGACAGAGTAAGTGAGGCTCCCTTTCAAAACAAAACAAAACAAAAATTGTTAGTACAGTAAGAATTTTCATAATATGACAGAACTGGAAGGGATGCTGAAAAACAACCCTACTGACTTTTAAAGATTTGCAATGCAAAGTGGTAAAGGAGATTTGCACCCAAAAAGACCATATGGCTAATCCAACATTTTAAATAATTGGACAACTTTCTCTGGTGCCAAAGGACACTATTTGGAAACTAGGTAGACATGGTAAATTAAAAAAAAAAAAAAAAAAAAAAAAAAAAAAGAGATAGAGAAAGGCTTTTTTTCTCTCTCATTTTCACCAATTAAAAAAATATCTAGGCTGGGCATGGTGGCTCACGCCTGTAATCCCTACACTTTGGGAGGTCGAGGTGGGTGGATCACTTGAGGTCAGAGGTTTGACACCAGCCTGACCAATGTGGTGAAACCCCGTCTCTGCTAAAAATACAAAAATTAGCTGGGCGTGGTGGCACATGCCTATAATCCTAGCTACTAGGAGACTGAGGCAGGAGAATCGCTTGAACTTGGGAGGTGGAGGTTGCGGTGAGCCGAGATCGTGCCATTGCACTCCAGCCTGGGAGACAAGAGCAAAACTGTCACAAACAAACAAAATCTAGATGAATCAGCTTCTCAGAGTTCAAAGTGCTTGTCTTTGAGGAATAGAAGGGAATTCTGGTTTTCTTCTTTACACTTTCTCCTCAGTTCCTGCCGTAAACACTTATTGCTTTTAGAATCAGCATATTTTCATGTCATTAGCAAAAAAAGTAAATGAGGCAGTGAAGTGGGAGGGGTTTTGCAACTGGATTTCCCTGGAGCCAATGATCTTATTCACTGAACAGGTACAACCTCTGTGTGAGCCCTTTCTGTGCCATGCTTTGGGGCTAGTGGGGAGCAAGACGGCTGTGGCCTGCCCTCCTGGTCCCGACAGCTGGTGTTTCCCGAAAGCAGGGGAGGGGGACCTGCTGGAGTTTGGGCGGGGCAATGCTTCCCTGGACTGGCCCCGCCCTATAGGGTGTTTAGCATCCTTGGTCCAAATCCAGATGAAGCTGGTAGCTTTCCCAACTCCTCCCACCTCCAGTCATTGTGACAATCAAATACTCCCCATCTCCATTTTATTGTCCTCGTAGGTGGAACCACTTGCAATATAGAACCCCAGGAATGTCCCGAGCCTTCAGGAAAAACAAAGAATGTGTGCCTATGAAGAGAAATCCTACCCAGCAAATGCTCCCTGCACTCGGATTTATTTCTCAAAATGGGAGAGGGGTCCCTAATCAAAAATATTTTGGTCCCCTTCTGTAAATTTTTCCTCTGTAAAACAGGGGAAGGGTCGAGGAGGGTGTACAGGCATCTTACTGAAAAGGTCGTGAGCAGGCTCCAAATATCTCCAACCTCACGGGACAGCGCTGGCCCATGGCAGTAGGCACAGGCTTGTCCTGAGGCTGCCACCGACAGGAGACCAAAGGTAAGGATCCATGCAAGCCTCGGTCTACAGGAGCTGAGAGGGAACAGAAGACTCGGGCGCACTCAGCATTTCCTGGGGGGTGACACAGGACAAAACTGTCACTCCTGTACCTGTGTGACCTCAGTGAGATGGTAATCTCTGGATGCCTGTCTGGTGCCCTGCCAGTAATGAAGGCAGGATGCCCTGTGGCAGCAATGGGGCCTGCTGGAGAGGCTCTGCAGTCAGTGAGGCCCTGGCCAATCCCAGGCAGTGCCGCTTTGGGGAATGCATTTACTTTCCGGAGCCTCAGTCTCCTCATCTGTGAAATGGGACAGTAGCCCCTAGCTCTTAGAAGCCATCTCCATGATACCCAGCACAGGGGTGGCCCTTAGTAGGTGCTTGCAAAGGGGCAATTCCTTATTATTTTTTTTAGACTTTAGGTGACTCATGCACTCCCAGTTTTCTTAAACCTGCCTCCTATGGGCTAATTTGTCATTTATCCATGGCAGAGCCCGAATTGTGGCTCAGGTCCTGGCCGTGGGGCAGAACCGTGTGGCCAGTGGTAGGCATAGGAGCCAGCACTTCCTTGGCCTGGGCCTCCCTGCTGAGGTGCCATGGGCAGCAGCCCTAGCCTGTGCCTGACGTGAGGTGTTTCTGAGAGCATCTCCGGGAAGGAGGGGGAGCTGGCTGCCTTCCTGGGGTGGAAAGGGTGTTCAGAGGCGAGCACAGCCTTTGGTGGGAACGGTCGGCTTTTGTTTTCCACCGTGGAGGAAGGCCAGACTGTAATTCCCATTTTTCAGGCAGCATCCTCTGCCAAGTTGGCTTCCCCAGCTCCTGCTGGGATGGAAAACTGTGCAGGCTGCTCTCCCCTCCCCCGTCTTTGTGCTAACAAGAGACTTGCTTTTGTTCTGCTGACGCGGCAGTCTTGGCAGAAAACTGACCCTAGAAGAGGGGGCGCTTCTCTGTGCTTCCCTGCCTTGGCCTCACCCTCGGCCTCGAGGAAAAGCTAAGAAGCAGCTCAGAAGGGGTGGTCCGGGGTCCTGGGGCCCAGCGGGACCTCTCCAAGCCACAAGTGGGTGCCTTGAGCAGGGACCAAGTCCCTGGGAAGGGTATTTTCATCAGTTCTTTGGTGGAGAAGGATTACGTAATCATGAAAGCGTTTAAGAGCTTGGGAGAGGGTCGGCTCAAGTTCTTCTCTGTCTTGGGTTGTTTTCCAGAGCTGGTTTTGCCTTTTTATCCAGTAAAGAGTTAGAAATCACCGCTTTCCTTTCTTGATTTTTTTTTAAAAAACCCCACATTTGGAGTCCAGTTTACCTTGAATATCCAGAATGGTCATTTAAGGAGGTCTCTAAGGTGGGAAACCAAGAGATTCCAAAAGCATGTCCCAGGACCCTGTTTCTGCCTTTACCAAGAATCTACTATGTGCCAGGAACTGGATCTTGTGAACTAGGGGTCATTGTCCCATTTTTAACAGATGTGGAAACTGAGGCTCAGGGGGATGTCACTTGCCTTGAGGTCACGGGCTGGTCTGTTTGACTCTGAAGCACACGTTTTGGAGCGCTGACATTTGGCTGTCGCAGCTGGCCAGCTGGGTTTTTTTCCAGCAGGAAAGAAAATTCCAGCACGGTTGCACACTTTGCCAGTGGAGGAACTACAAATGTTAGCTTTTTTAGGTGAAGGATTCTCCCAGCAGAGGAGGCCTGGCAAACATGTGTGCCCTGTCTCTAAACCCATTAAATGATGGCAATACCTGAAGAACTATGTCCTGGACTAGGGGGTTGGGAGACTGGACTTGTGACCCAGGGAGTCCCCCACTGGCTCTGGACCTGTTCCCTTCTCTGAAAAAAGATGTTCTTTTTAAAATTTCTGAGACAGAGTTTCGCTCTTTCGTCCAGGCTGAAGTGGTGCGATCTCGGCTCACAATAACCTCCACTCCCCAGGTTCAAGCCTCAGCCTCCTGAGTAGCTGGGATTATAGGTGCCCACCACCACGCCCAGCTAATTTTTTGTATTTTTAGTAGAGAAGGGGTTTCGCCATGTTGGCCAACTTTGTCTCCAACCCCTAACCTCAGGTGATCCACCCGCCTCGGCCTCCCAAAGTGCTAGGATTACAGGTGTGCGCCTGGCCTTGAAAAAATATCTCAAGGGCCCACCCAGCTCTAAATATCTGTGACTTGGGGGGATTGTCAGATTGTTGATTTTCAGTACATAAAACTCATCAAAGTGCTTGATGGCTGTTAGCAACCTGCTAGGCATTTACATAATCATCATAACAACTTCATTATTTTAGTACCATTATAATCTCCAATTTGCAAATGAAGTCATCTACCCAAGGTGACAGAGCTGGTGAGGGGGGCATGCTGGGGTTGGAATCCAGGCTGTCTGACTCCAGGCATGAATTTTGGAGCCAGCCATACTTGTGTCTGAACCCCAGTTTTGCCATCTGTGCAAGGGCCTATAGGTTCCCTGAGCCTCAATTTACTCATCTGTGAAATGGGCACAGTAATGCCTATTCTGCAGGGCTGCTCTGAGGACCAAACGAGGTAATGAATGTAAAGCACTCAGTGACTGGCCCGCAATAGGGAGCAATTATTATACTTGAAGCAGTAATGTTGGTTTGGGTAACCCCTCTCTTTTTTTGAGACAAAGTCTCACCCTGTGGCCCACGCTGGAGTGCAATGGTGAGATCTTGGCTCACTGCAACCTCTGCCTCCCAGGCTTAAACAATTCTCCTGCCTCAACCTCCTGAGTAGCTCGGATTACAGGCTCCCGCCACCACGCCCAGCTAATTTTTATATTTTTAGTAGCGATGAGGGTTCACAATGTTGGCCAGGCTGGTCTCGAACTCCTGACTTCGTGATCTACCCACTTCGGCCTCCCAAAGTGCTGGGATTACAAGTGTGAGCCACTGTGCCCGGCCAGGGTAACCCCTCTCTTTGAGCTAAAGCCATGACACCATTCTTTGGTAAGAAATTTGGGGGGATGGAGACTGACTGCCTTGGGAACAGAGACTACACATAATTGCATTAAACACAGCACAGCAGCTGGTGTGGTTCATAAACTTTCTAAAATATCCCCCAAGGATGTGCCGCCCTAATCCCCAAAGCTTGTGTATGTGACGAGCTATTATATGCCTTAGACCTTAAAAGGGGGAGATTATCCTGGATTAGTCAGGTAATAATCGTTAAGAGTCCTTAAAAGCAGGCAGCTTTCCCTGACTGGTGGCAGAAGGCGAAGTCAGAGGGATCCGAACCCAAGTCAGATTTGCTGCCCCACTGTTGGCTGTGAGATGGAGAGGGCTCCTGTGATGAGCGATGTGGGAGCCTTTTAGAAGCTGAGAGGGTGACAGCCAGCAAGGAACAGATCTTGGTCCTGTAGCCATGAAGAAGTGAGCTCTGCCAACAATCTATGTGGAGGCTGGAAGCAGACTTTTCTCTAAGTCCTCCAGATAAGAGCTTGCTCGGCTGACATCTTGCCTTTAGCCTCATGAGACCTTGAGCAGAACCCAGTTGGGCTAAAAACTCTGCCTGCACTTTTGGCTCACAGATCTGTGAGGTCATACATGGGTGTTTTAAGCTGTTAAATTGGTGGTAATTTGTTATGCAAGAATAGAAAACAAATACCATAGCTATAGAAACAGAAAGCACTCACTACAAAAACTTACTGAGGCCGGACGTGGTGGCTCACGCCTGTAATCCAGGCACTTTGGAGACCAAGGCGGGCGGATCACCTGAGGTCGAGAGTTCAACACCAGCCTGACCAACATGGTGAAACCCCGTCTTAAAAAAAACAAAAACCAAACAAACAAAAAAACTTACTGAGCTTGAATTATTCCCATTTTAGAGACAGGAGCAACTGAGGATCCCAGAGGTAAAGGGTCTTCCCACGGTCGTTCATCAGCTAGTAAATGGTACAGCATCTAATGCCATAACCCAAGTACTTAGTCATTAGCCTACTGATGCTTAGCGTTCCATTATTGGAACGCTAAGTATGTGGGAGTTATTTATATTCTACTGCTCAAGGTCACCACTAAGGTCTGATTTTTCACTCATGCAAAAATTTAAAAAATTTGCAACCTCTGGCATAAATGGGTTAATTTCTACAAATAGCAGAGATTCTGGTCAGTGGGATGGTGTCCCCTGATAAAGGAAGAAAAGCTGATAAAGTGTCCCAAGGGTCTGGGAGTCCTCAGTGTCCCAGACTGAGAGCACCCATCTCACCTACCTGGCAGAAAGGGAATGATCCGCTGCTTAGGGTCCTTCTGTCCTCCTTCCATGGGAAATTTGTCCAACATCTGCATCTAAACAGGGGAGAGAACACCAGAAACAGAAACCTTTCACAAGACAATAAACAACATCTCGGACCTTTTAAAGGAAAGATGTGAAATATGTGATGTGACATACAAAAAGTTCACTTCATTCAGCTTTCCAGAAACCCAAACTAATGGGAAAGGCAATTTCAATTGGATCTAGAAACTCCATAAAAACAATGTTTATATCGACAGCTGCCAGATTTGTGAAGGTTCAGAGTTAGACCATTCCTGTCTTTCCTGGGGTTCTCCATCCACAGGATCTGAAACTTGAACAATATTCTCAGGGCCACCAGGATTTCATAGACAGCAGGTCATCTTGTTTTTTAAGAATTACTGGGTTGAGGTAAGGAATAAATCACTAACATTCAATCAGTGTGGTCAGGTTTATGCTTATGAGAGCACTGTATTCCCCTGACCCAGGGAGAATTCCCCAGGTTGGCTCAACAGATAGCTTTGGGCCTGGCTCTGTGCTAGAGGTGCAGGGTACAGCAAGGAAAAGATTCATAGTCTAGAGAGAGGACTGAGAAGAAACTGATCGTTACAAGGTGGTGTAAAGAGAGGCAGGTGTAGGCTGCTGTGGGGGAAGAGGAGCAAGAGGGCAGAGTCCCCAAAACAAAATGTATCTCTGACGCTTCAAGGACTTAATGTGAAATACCTGATTTGGCATACGAAATCACAAGGATCTGCTACTTACTCCCCATGTGGTCTTAGGAAAGTGACATAACGTTTTAGGGCCTCATCTTTAAGCCTGACATAAGGACACCAACTTGCAGCGTTATTTTATGGATTAAAACTGGGCCGCGGAAGTCATTAATGCTGTTGTCAAGTATTTCTGGTTCTTCTTCTGAGTACATGGTAGATTTGTACTTTCTCCAGTCCCTTGAAGTGGGATGTGGCCAGTTCCATGTGAGCTGGAGACCTGTGTCACTTCAGGGTGGAAGATGATGACTGGTGTATGCTATTTCCCTCTTCCTTGGGGACTGACCACGCTCCACTCCAGAGCCTGGCTTCTCTGCTGGCCACAGTCATGGGATGAGGTCCAAAGACCCCAGTGACCTCTGCTGGACATGTGGCCTGAGTGAGCGGCGACAAGATGCTCTTGTTGTACAGTGAGGTTACTTGTGTGAGCACCATCTTAACCTACCCTGTTTAGTACTCGGGTCAAGGAATCAAAGCAGATGGGGAGGCAGTCTCCAGCCTCGAGGAGTTATGCTTGGAATGTGAAAAGTGAAAAGCCTGCTCATGGGAAAGTCACTCTGGCACTCAAGATCTGTCCCTCTCATGTAATAAAAGAAGCTTTGAAAAGTCCAGGAGAAATGTGTGCAGCTATTGTGTAGGCATTTGGGGAGGAGGGGAGGACCTGAAGTGGGAGAGGCGAGAGATACGTATATTGAACACCCACCATCTGCTAGACATGGGCTAGGTTCTTTAGAAACATTTCCTCATTACATCCTCAGATCATTCCTTTAAGGAAGACACGACTGTCCAGGAAACTCAAGGCCTGTAGCCAACAAAGTGGGGGGACCAGAGACTGAAGACCACTTGCTTCTTTATCATCAAATCACCCCCCTCTGAAATGCTATGAAGACAATTAAAAAGGACAGGGCTGCTTTTCCAGGCTGGAGCTCCCAGCCTCTTTGGTGCTGTTCTACAGGATGCCCTGGGCAGGTGGGTCAGCCTCAGCTTGGCTGGGCATCCTGAAGCTGCTGGGATGCACGGCCTTGCCCCAGAAGTCTTTAAACTTTTAAACGGGGGGTTTTCTTTTTCCTTTTCTCTTTTTCTCCTTGGTCTCTAGCTAGAAGTTTATTAATCTTTATCGTTTCAAAGAACTGACTTTTAGTTTCACTATTTTTCTTTATTGTTTTCTGTTCTCAATTTCTTCTTTTTTGAGACAGGGTTAGCTCTGTCACCCAGGCTGTAGTGCAGTGGCACAGACACAGCTCACTGCAGTCTTGATCTCCCCAGGCTCGGGTGATCCTCCCATCTCAGCATCCAGAGTAGTTGGGACTACAGGCGTGTGCCACCACGCCAGGCTTCTTTTTTTGTACTTTGTAGAGACAGCTTTTGCCATGTTGCTTAGGCTGTCAATCTCTTATCTTAATTACTGCCCTCCTTTTGCATGCTTTGGGTTATCACTTTTTTCTTTCTTTGAGACGGAGTTTCCCTTTTGTTGCCCACACTGGAATGCAACGATCACGATCTCGGCTCACTGCAACCTCCACCTCCCAGGTTCAAGCAATCCTCCTACCTCAGCCTCCCAAGTAGCTGGGATTATAGGTGCACACTACCACACGAGGCTAACTTTATAGTTAGTAGAGACGGGGTTTCACCATGTTGGCCAGGTTGGTCTTGAACTCCTGACCTCAAGTGATCCACATGCCTTGGCCTTCCAGTGTTGGGATTACAGGTGTGAGACACAGCGCCTGACCTGGGTTTTCACTTTCTAGTTTCTTTTTAATTTTTAAAATTTAATTTTTAATTGACACATAATAATTGTATATATTCATGGGGTACATTAGTAATGCTGTGATTCACATAATATGTAGTGATCACATCAGCATACGTATTTAGCATATCCATCATCTTCAACATGTATCATTTATTTGTGTTAGAAATATTCGATGTTTTCTTTCTAGCTATTTGAAACTATATAATACACTATTGTTAACTACAGTCATCCCACAGTGCTATACAACAGTAGAACTGGCCTGGTGTGGTGGCTAACGCCTGTAATTCCAGCATTTTGGGGAGGCCGAGGTTGGTGCATCACCTGAGGTCAGGAGTTTGAGACCAACCCAGCTAACACAGTGAAACCCCGTCTCTACAAAAATACAAAAAAATAACTGGGCATGGTGGCAAGTTCCTGTAATCACAGCTGCTAGGGAGGTTGAGGCAGGAGAATCACTTGAACCCGGGAGGTGAAGGTTGCAGTGAGCCGAGATCACGCCATTGCACTCCAGCCTGGGCAACAAGAGCTAAACTCCTTCTCAAAAACAAAACAAAATAACCCCAGAGGCTAGAACTTATTCCCCCTATATAGCTGTGACTTTGTATCCTTTTACGAATCTCTATCTCCCCACTTCTTAGCCTCTAGTATCCTTTGTGCTACTTTTTACTTTTATGAGATCAACTTTTTAAGCTTCTACGTGTGAGAACTTCTGTTCCTGGCTTATTTCACTTAACATAATGTCCTCCAGATGCATTTATGTTGGTGCAAATGACAAGATTTCCTTCTTTTGATGGCTGAATAGTATTCAATTGTGTAAGCATATCACATTTTCTTCTTTCCTTTTTTTTTTTTTTGAGACAGAGTTTCACTCTTGTCGCCCAGGCTGGTGTGCAATGGCTCAATCTCAGCTCACTGCAACCTCCTTCTCCTAGGTTCAAGCGGTTCTCCTGCCTCAGCCTCCTCAGTAGGTAAGACTACAGGCATGCACCACCAAGCCTGGCTAATTTTTGTATTTTTAGTAGAGATGGGGTTTCACCATGTTGGTCAGGCTAATCTTGAACTCCTGACCTCAGGTGATCCACCCACCTCGGCCTCCCAAAGTGCTGGGATTACAGGTGTGAGCCACCGCGCCCGGCCCATGCCACATTTTTTCTATCCACTCATCTGCTAATGGGCACTTACGTTGATTCCACACCTTGGCTGTTCTGACTAGAGCCGCAATAAACATGGGATGTATTATCTCTTAGATATATTAATTTCCTTTCCTGTGGATAAATGCCCAGTGGTGGGATTGCTGGATCACATGGTAGGTCTCTTTCCAGTGTTTTGAGGAACCTCTACATTGTTTCCCATGGTGGCTATACAGGTTTATGTTCCCACCAACTATGTATAAGTGTTCCCTTTTCTCTACATTCTTGCCAGTATTTTAAACGTGGTTTTATTTGTGGTTTCTAAGTGTTCCCTGCTCAGTGTTGCCTGGTGAGGCGGAACTGCTTGGTCCACTGTCATTCAGAGATGGGTGAGGCCACACTGGGGTCAAGCTGGAAAAGGCAGCCTTTCTTTTGTGAATCCAAGAGCTCTTCAATGCCAGCACATAGTAGGTGCTCAATAAAAACTGGCTGAACCAGGTGTTGCTAGGGGGAGGTTGTGAGTGGGGAGGACAAGGGAGTATGTCCTGTACTTTCCAGTCAATTTTTTCTGAGAACCTAAAACTTCTCTAAATACTAAAGTTTATTAATTAAAAAAAAAATGACTGAACCAATGAATGCAACTGAGCGGACGCTTTGGGAGGCAACTTCAGGAGATGCTTGCTAAGTAACTCTGAGGAATAATATTCATATTACTAATATTAAATAATAATTAGTAATCACAACCAACATTTCTATAACAGTTCACAGTGAACACGTCCTCTCATATACAATTTCATGTGACCTTCACAGTAACCCTGTGAAATAAATGTTACAAGCCCCTTGTCAGAGATGAGGAAACTGGGGAGCAGAGAGGGCAGTGAACTTGTCTGAAGTCACACAGCTAAGTGGTGGTCCAGCCAGTCCAAGCATCTTTGTCTAAATTCCATTCTTTTTGCCTAAGACCACTCTTTGAAGCAGCTGCAGAGTGTCATCTGAACACTAATGTCAGCCTGAGATGAGGTGAGTTTAATATTCTGTGCACATGTGGACAGCATGCTTTCTTTTCAAAAGCAGAGCCATTAATCAGTCTCAGCTGTGGAGTATTTTAGAGATTTATAGGTTTTTGCCTAACACTATCTACTTTTTCCCTTCTCAATTTTATTTGTTAAGACAATGAAACATCGTTAAGGGGAACTTTTTTTTTTTTTTAAAAAATGCCCCAGAATCCGGCCCCCCCAAACACACTATTTCCAGTCTCCAAGTTCCTTTGCGATCCCCGCCTGAGTGTACATGTCAGCCAATGAGTCCCTGGCACTGCTGTGTTTTCAGTCCTGAGGGGTCAGTACTGCCTGGTCTTAGGAAGCTGCTCTCTCGCCCTTTGTCCTGACTTGGTTTTACCCAGATCAGCATGGCCCAAGGAGTGGACGGGCTTCCCTTCGTATTATGTATTTATCGGAGGAGGCAGATCTGGGTTTAAATGCTGCAGAGTCTAACCACAGACATGACTGCTGGGGACCCAACAGCCCTGGGGTTCAATCCTGATGCTTCTTCATGCCAGCTGTGTGTCCTTGGTCAGACACTTCATCCCCCAGCCTGTTTGGCCATCTGCAGGATGAGGGACATGGCCTGCTCCACAGCAGGGCTGGGCAAATGAATGCCATGTGGAAACTCTGGAGCACACCAGATGCTCAGCAAGAAATTCCCCCTCCTTGCACTCTGCCCATATTGAATATTATTTTGAAAGTTATTTGGGGATAACTTTTAGTGGTCTGTGAGGCTGCATGTTTTTTTTAAATTGTGTTAAATACATAAAACATAAGATTTACCATTTCTACCACAGTTAAGTGTACAGTTCAGTGGCATTAAGCATATTCACAATGTTGTGCAAACATCACCACCATCCGGAACCTCTTCACCATCCAAAACTGAGACGGTACCCATGAAACTGTGACTCCCCCCACCTCCCTCCCCCTGGGGCCTGCCATGACACTGTGACTCCCCTCACCTCCCTCCCCCTGGGCCCTGCCATGACACTGTGACTCCCCCCACCTCCCTCCCCCTGGGCCCTGCCATGACACTGTGACGCCCCCCCACCTCTCTTCCCCTGGGCCCTGCCATGACACTGTGACTCCCCCCACCTCCCTCCCCCTGGGCCCTGCCATGACACTGTGACACCCCCCACCTCTCTTCTCCTGGGCCCTGCCATGACACTGTGACTCCCCCCACCTCCCTCCTCCTGGGCCCTGGCAACCACAACTCTGCAGAATGTCTCTATGAATCTGATTGCTCTAGCTACCTCCAATAAGTGGATCACACACTATTTGCCCTTTTGGGACGGGCATATTTCACTTAGCATAAGATCCTCAAGCTCCATCCATGTTGTAGCATGTGGCCGAATTTCCTTCTTTTTTAAGAAGGAATTTCCTTCTTTTTTAAGGCTGAATAGTATTAGATTGTGAGGCTGTGTTTTAAGGTTGGCAAAAAAACTCTCGGGACTGCCCAGGTGGCCCCGTGGCTGGAGTGGGGGTGTCTGCTGGAACTTTCTGCCATGATGGAGGTGTTCTACATCTTGCTGTCCAACCCAGGGGCCATCAGCCCCCAGGTAGCTATTTCTTTTTTTTTTTGAGACAGAGTTTCGCTCACTGTTTCTCAGGCTGGAGTGCGATGGTGCGATCTCGGCTCACCGCAACTTCTGCCTCCTGGGTTCAAGCAATTCTCCTGCCTTAACCTCTCTAGTAGCTGGGATTAAAGGCATGCACCACCATGCCCGGCTAATTTTGTATTTTTAGTATAGACTGGGGTTTCTCCATGTTGGTCAGGCTGGTCTCGAATTCCTGACCTCAGGTAATCCGCCTACCTTGGCCTCCCAAAGTGCTGGGATCACAGGTGTGAGCCCACGCATGGTGCCCCCAGGTAGCTACTGGGCACGAGAAATGCTGCTCCTGCAATTCAGAAGCTTGATGTAAAATTTTTCTTTAATTGACTTGAATTTACATTTAAATACCCTCATGTGACAAGTGGATACCATCCCGAACAGTGCAGGGCTGGACTATGACAATCATCCTCCTATGTAAGCCACATCCAGTGTTCTCTCATTTTCTTCATCATTGTGTCAGCGTTGATGGCCATCTGTAAGTTTGCTAGTTGCAAAGACTAGGACTCAGGGTAAGAAGGTGGGAGGAGATGAGAGCCTTGTGAGCTTTCCTTGCCGAGCTGGTCTTGGTGCGCCCAGGTTTATCAGCCACCAACTGCGTCTATGCAGAGAACTGTAACACTAGGCACCTGAAGGCCTTGAAGTAGATTCTCCAAGGGACCAGGCCCAGGCTGTGTGCAGCACCAGGAGCGGAGGCACACTCCTCAAAGTCTAACCAATGTCATCCTTGGTAATGAGAAAACCCACCACCCCTGCTCCCTGCCAGACAACAAAAGAAGTGGTGCTCAGGGGGAGGACTGGGAACTGAAGAGGAAGATGAGTCATTTGGGGAGCAGGAAGGGAGAAGGAGTCACATCAAGTTGCCACATCACAGGCTTCCAAGAAGAAAGAGAGAACACTCCATCAGCAGTTTCAAGACATCAGCTTGCGGTAGAGGGAATGCGAGACACGTGGTCCAGAGAAAACGCCAAGGAAGCTGCCACTGCACGTGGTTTGTGTTAGCGGCGGCCGTCAAGGCCGAACTTGGGAGGGGTTTACCCCCTCAACATCACAAAAGCCCCAAGTCCCAGAGGAGCCCGGGCAGGAAGTGGAGAGAGGCCTGGGACCATCACGTGCAGCTGCAGGCTGGACCTCGTCACCATCTGTGGCTTGTTGTCTTTGAGGATTCTGCCCCCGCCACGAGCTGGTCTAACTGTCAGTATGCCTGGTGTCCTGATGGACACGCCGCACGGAGGCTGCTACCACCTCCTGTCGACCTCTCTCCATACTTAGTGCTCCCGCTAAGTCCGTGTTTGTATTTTCTCAGTTCCACCTCCCTACTAGTCTGTTTGCCCTCTCTTCTGCCCCACTACCTCCTCACTGGTACATGGCAGGCACCTGTTAGACAGCTGTGTGAAGAATGAATAAATACATGAAGGAATGAATGAATGAAAAAAATGAATGAGAAAAAGTGGTTAACCGGTTTGGTGAGCCACTGTCTGGGAAAGGAAAAATTACATACCAGGTGGCAGCAACGGGGCCTGGACCTCAGCTTAGCTGCAACTGCCCAAGATAATCATGCCTCTTTCTATTTTAGAAATAAAGAATTGCTAACTGTGTGGAAAAAGGCAACTACTGTATTTTCCCAGCGACACACCTTCCATATGGTAATAGCTTTCAGTGGGAAGGGAAAACGATTCCATTTAAGTATGCACAACATGTTGGAGGCATACTCCAATTTCAGAAGATAATGTCTGGGGAAAAAGTGTGTCTGAGGATGGAGTAAAGGCAGTATTAGGAGAAATATGGTTGGTGGAGGCTTGGGCCAGATGTTGGCTGGGATCCTGCTGGGAAGGCTTCCCGGCCAGGCAAGGCTTCCTGGCCAGGCAAGGCCTGCCTAGGGAGTGAAAACTCTTCGATTCTGCCATCCCTAGACCTGTCCTCAGAAAAGCTGGAAGAAAACACTCTCTTCTTTGGCCTCTGCGGTGGAGCATGGGGGCTTCTGAGCAGACAGTCCTATAAAGCACATTTGGGGCTGTCAAACTCCCAAGAGGGTGGGGGTAGAAGGACCAGGATCTTAGAAGGGGACAGGTCAAGGCCGGGTGCGTGGTTCATGCCTGTAATCCCAGCACTTTGGGAGGCTGAGGCGGGTGTGATTGCTTGAGGTCAGGAGTTCAATACTAGCCTGACCAACATGGCAAAACCCCATCTCTACTAAAAATACAAAAATTAGCTGGATGTGGTGGTTTGTGCCTATAATCCCATCTACTCGGGAGGCTGAGGTGGGGGAATTGTTTGAACCTGGGAGGCAGAGGTTGCAGTGAGCTGAGATTGTGCCACTGCACTTCACAAAAAGGAAAAAAAAAGAAGGGAACAGGTCAGTCCTATCAGTGTAAACCGGAATCAAGTGGTTTTTGCTGCATGACTTGGGACAGTTTCCGGAGAGACAAAGGCATATCTGGAGGTGCAGCCTCCACCTGATTTGATGCATCTAAGAAGTGCTCGAGCTGCAAGCCCCTGTGCCTATCAGCAACCCTGCAGCACAGCGTGCAGAGCAGGAGAGGAGCCGGAAAGGCTTCTCTGGATCCCTGCAGCATGAACTTCCCAGTACGGAGTATTTCTTCTTACAGATGTGGCTGGCACTTCTCCCAAGGGCTCCCAAACGGGCAGAGTCACTCAGCTGGCTCTGTGCCCCCTGCCAATGTCAGAGTTCTGGAAGATGCCTAGCTAAGGTTCCCGCTCTATCACACCTCTGCACCTTCGCATATGAGGCGTCCTCTGCATGCAATGCCCTCCCTGACAGAGGAGGGGCAACTTCTTATTCATTGTGAAGACCCTGCTCGGATGTCACCTCCTCCAGGAAGCGAGCCCTGCCTGAGCTCCCTGGCTAGGAGGGAGGTCCCTTTCTGAGCACCTGGGTTTATTTCTATCTGAAATAACATGTGCTTATTCCCACAACACTGGAGTCTTATGGAAAGCAGAGATCCATCTGGGTCCCTTATGGCAGCTCGAGGTCTGGGTCAGCAATGTTTAACTGTGCGTTCAGTGAGGGAAGTCCTGGCTCCAGTGATGGCCATGACTCTTGGCCTAGGTGACACAATGAACCAGTGGGGAAACTCAGAAGGCAAAGATTGCACAGCACAGTGTAAAGTGCACCCCTTACTGGTCTGAGATCTGTTTGCAATGTGCTCATGTTTTGATCAGAACTGGCCTCTGTGGGATAGATACTGCCTGTATCTTAGAGGGAGGAGCCAAGTGGGCCTTAAGAAGGGTCAGCGGTGGGCAGGACTCTATGTGGGCAAGTCTATCTTTGAATAGACAGATTCAGAGATAATCTGGGAGCCCAAGGAGGCAGGGAGGTTTGAAGCGCAAGTTTCAGATCCAGCCATACCTGGGCTTGAATCCGGGCCATGTTGCTTTCCGGGCATGTGACTCTGCCTTTCTGAGCTTCAGCTTCCTCATCTGCGAAATGGATACAATACTGACCTCATGCTCGTGAGGACTGAAGGAGATGGCATATAAGATGAGCATCTGGCACCTTCCAGTTAATGACTGCTGATATTGTTACTATGTGGCTCAACCCAGCCACATTTCTGCTAGGCACTGCCCTCAGCTCTGTGAGCACTCCCATCGTCCCCAGTACTCTGCTTCGTTGCCAGCCTCCTCTGTTACACTCTGATGGACTCTCCAGGGTAGGCCCAAGTTAGGGCAGAAATGGGGGCTCAGAGAGGCTGGGTGACCTTCCCATGGTGGCACAGCTGGTAAGACAGAGTGAAGAATACCTGATACCAGGTATTCTTATTTCAAGCCCAGGGCTCTATCCCATCTCTGCACCCTCAGGTGAATGAGATGCATGGTCAGAGGTCAAATAATAGCACCAGGCAAGACTATCAGGCCTTTCTAAGGTAAGCAAGTCAGGAAACCAAGTTGGAAGGCGAATCTTCACAAAGGGGAACTTCCAGCCAGGCGTGGTAGTTCAGGCCTATAATCCCAGCACTTTGGGAGGCTGAGGGGTGTGGGTGGCTTGAGTCCAGCAGTTTGAGACCAGTCTGGGTAACAAAGCAAGACTCCATCTCTACAAAATATTTTAAAAAATTAGTTAGGCGTGGTGGCACATGCCTGTGGTCTCAGCTACTCGGGAGGCTAAGGTGGGAGGATCACTTGAACCTAGGAGTTTGAGCCTGCAAAAAGGTGTGATGGCACCACTGCGCTCCAGCCTGAGTGACAAAGTGAAACCCTGTCTCTGTTTTTCGTTTTTTTTTTTTTTAAATGACCTTTTCACTGGTGACTGTGAGACTGAGTCTCTCTCTCAGCTCAATGCAGCCTCAACCTGCCAGCCTCAAGGGATCCTCCCACCTCAGCCTCCCGAGCAGCTAGGACTACAGGTGCGCACCATCACACCTAGCTAATTTCTAAATTTTTTGTAGAGATAGGATCCTGTTTTGTTGGCCAGGCTGGTCTTAAATTTCTGGGCTTAAGTCATCTGTCTGCCTCAGTCTCCCAAAGCGGTGGGGCTGCAGGTGTGAACCGTTGCACTCAGTGACTGTGAGTTTCTTTTCCCACAGGGAGCCTGGGTCATGCCCCAACTCCTGAGTGGCCCCTCTGCAGACTGTTTTCTCTGCCTGAATGTCCTGTCCCCATTGGAGGGGGCATATTGTTTTCTGTCACCTACAGGGTATTTCCATGATGTCCTCCAAGGAATCTACCACTGCTCTTAGTCTCCATGCATTGGCAGGACACTGATTCCACTGTTAGTCCCCAGGCTGGTCCTGAATAGGCTGGTCATGTGACCCAAAATGAACCAATGAGACTTTTTCTTCAACTGTTGGGTGTTCTCTCTTTCCCTGAAGTCACTGTGCTGATCTGTGGGATGCAGCCTGGAGCTGTGGCTGCCACCAGACTGGACACCACATGGCCTGGGCACAAAGAAAGCCAAGAAGTGAAGAAAGCCAAGTCCTCATTGACAGTGTGGCCCCTAGATCCAGCCACACCTGAAGCCAATCTCCTTAGACTTCTCAGTTACATTCAGCTAATCAATGCTCTGTTTGAATAATCCGTCTTGACTGGGCTTGTGTCATTTGTACCTAAAAGAGTTCTGATGAAAACAAGATCTCATGGCCAGCAAGGGGCATGAGATCAGCATGTAACAATATCAGCAGTCATTAACTGGAAGGTGCCAGATGCTCATCTTATATGCCATCTCCTTCAGTCCTCACGAGCATGAGGTCAGTATTGTATCCATTTCGCAGATGAGGAAACTGAAGCTCAGAAAGGCAGAGTCACATGCCCGGAAAGCAGCATGGCCCGGATTCAAGCCCAGGTATGGCTGGATCTGAAACTTGCGCTTCAAACTTCCCTGCCTCCTTGGGCTCCCAAAGCCTAGCCCTCTTTAATCTGAAAGCCCAGGATCTTCAGCACTCTATTGACTGGTATCGTCTCCTCCTTTAATCTTAATACCAAGTCCTGGCAGCACCCATGCCCATCAATAATCCTAGGAGCTGACATCTGCTTGGTGCTCGACAGCCTACAAACTGCTCTGGCACTCACCATCCCTTTTTAAAAACCCTAAAATATACTTAACATATCATAAAAGTCACCCTTTTAAAGTGTACAATGCAGTGATTTTCAGTATATTCATAAGGTTATGCCTCCGTGACCACTAAACAATTCTAGAACATCTTTATCACCCCTAAAAGATACCCAGTACCCATTACCAGTACCTCCCCATTTTCCCCTAGCATCTGGCAACCAGGAACCTGCTTTCTGTCTATGAATTTGCCTCTTCTGGACACAGATGATAATTTTAACTCATAAGAACCTTGTGAAGTAGCCACTACAGAGAGGAGCCCCAGCCAGCAGAGCAGCTAAAAGTGTGGATACTGGGGTCGATTGCCCAGTTTCCAATCTGAACTCTGAGGCTCACTAGCTGTGTGACTTCAGGCAAGTGACTTAACCTCTCTGAGCCTGGGTTTCTTCATTTGTGTAACTGGATAAGCTTGTCTGGAGGACTGAATGAGTCACTACATCTAGATGTTTAGCAGGATGGGGCCCACATTCAGTGCTCCAGAAATGCCAGCTGTTTCTATTGTTATCAACCCATGTCACCAATGAGGGCTCTTGGGCACAGAGGGGTTAACGGGTGTTCCCAAGGCCACACAGCTGGTGGGTGGCTGGGCCCCAGGTCTCCTGACTGAGTCCTCTGCTTTTTCCATTACGCCGCACTGGCCTTGCTGCTCCTCCACCAAGGCTTGGCTCTCCCCACCCTGTTTGGGCCAAGTTACTTCTGAAAAAACCAAGGCTGCTTGCCAGACAGGAGGGAGGGGAGGGTGGAATCATGAAATCATCTAACTCCAGGGTGTTGCGGGCCGGCGAGGGCTGGTGTGATCCTGTGCTAACCTCTTCCAGCTTTCCCCGCTGGGGTGTGTGGGGGAGGAGGAGGCCAGTTCCAGGATGCTTCCAAGGATGAGCAGGACCCTCTGGAATTCCATGACTTTCCCACTGCAGCCCCCCATCTGTGACTCTGGAGCAGCCCTGCCTTAGACAACTTTGTTACAGGAGGGAAGGCTGATGCGGCCACCCTCCAGTTATTACCCATTATGCTAAGCATGGAGGAGAGCCTTAAAGTTCTGGTAGAATTAGGAAAGTTGAGTCAGAACAGGAGAGTGGAAGGAGCATTGGCTTTGGGCCAGGAAGACCCGTGATCAAACCCTGGCTCAAGTATTCCCAAAGGATATCAGCTTGGGCAAGTCACACCCGTGCAGAGGACAGCTGACAACATGCTTACTGAGCCAGGCGCGTCCTGCTTAACTGGCACGAAAATGCATGAGGAAGGCACTTTCATTTCTACTATGCAGATGAGGAGGCTGAGGCTCAGAAACATACAGAGGTGGCCCCAAGCAGAGCCCTAAACAGGCAAAGCTGAGATTTGCATCCAGGTCTGTTTGACTGAAAGCCAAGGTCTTAAGCCTTAGGCTATGCTGGAATAGGAAACTCACAGAACCCAGTCCACCTTGCACCGAGCCTGGTCCACAGGCCTCGACATGTCAGCGATGAACAACATTTACATAAGCAGTTCTAGGGCCCCCTTCCCATGCAGCTTCTCATCAGATCTTTTCCAGATGACTCCACATCCCCACCTCCCCGGCAACAGCTGACAGGCTCGGCAGTGAACTATGATCCAGGACGCTTGGGACAGTCAGATTCTCCCTGCTGGAGACTGGAATCAGCATCCAGAAACGCTAGTGCTTTGACAACAGGGAAGATCACTGCAACTTAGGATGGAAGGTGCTCACTGGCAGATGCTCCTGGGGGATGTAGGCAAGTGGGCAACTGGAGGAAGTAGTCCAGAACAGGCTTGATGGGAGATCCTGAGGCCACAAGGACAGATGGCCCGGGAACTGCCAGCTGGTTCCTGGCCCTTGCAAGGCTGGCTGCATTTTCTGCTCTGAGTTTCAGGGAACACGCCTGCCTCTTCCCATATGTCCAACCCCACCCCTCTCTTTGTGCCTAAGCTAGCTTAGTGGGCTTTGCTCTGTGGATGTAAATAATTCCTAGGATAACAATCATGTGTCATTGTTTCCTACCTTCTCTTCTGCTCCTTGGAGGTGTCAGGCACGCAAGAGGCCTGAAAGCAAAATACAGGTAGCCCTCCCTATCTAGACCCTCACTGCAGGAAAAGTCAGTCCAGCAACTTGCAAAAATGTTTACCCAATACTCACTCTTTGAAGATCTACTATAATAAATCTGCATAAATCACCATAGATCTAGGTAAAGAATGTGGAGGGTCCTCCATTTGTATCTCATTCAAATCACCACTGTGACCCTCCCTTCCTCTGCCCCGGGGCTTTAGATCTTTCTTCGCCTGCCCCAGGTTCGCTCCTGTCAAGTTCACTTTAGATGGTATCTTGGCATCTTTAACATAGAGCTGCTTTGTTTATTTACATTCTGTTTGCTGCAGAGCAGAAGCAAAAATATAATTTGTTTATAATTCTGTTTGATATTATTGCATACTGAACACAAAACATCACTGATGAGTTCATTACATTTTAAATAATTGGGTAACTGGTGTCTCACTTGCTTTATATTATGCAATGAGTCTTGGCAGTTTGTTATGTAGGCGTTTTGGGAAACCAGTTAGGAACACATTATTTCCCCTCCCCCTACAAAATAATGAAATACAAGCTCTGAAAATTCTCTATTCCACACTGTCAGGAGCAGATTAGGTCGGAATAATGAAGGATGCCAACCTTCTGAGAGAACCTGTGAGGCGAAAAGACAGGATGATGTACAAAGGGCACAGGCGGCCAGAAGTGTCAACTTCACCTCTGATCACAGCAGTTTGTGAAACTACATCTCTCTGAGTCTCAGTCTCCACCCTTATTGACTTCTGGGGTGGAGCAGGGACTGCGGCAAGCCCATTGGCTGGCACATTTCTCACTCATGTTGATTGGCATTGAGTTGAGCCTATGACACACAATAATGTGTTTGCTGGGACTTCTGACAAGTGACTTTGACCCTTTCCTGGTGAGTGTGAGCCCAGAGCTGCTGTATCATTGCGCAATCATGTGGGATTCGAGGATAAAGCCAACACCATGGATGTTAGGAATTGAAATAAGAGGAAGAAGCCAGATTAGGTGACACCACAAAAACCTTGGATTAAGATGTGCCTGAAGCCTGGGAGACTTATTCTCCTAGGACGTTCAGTTCCACCTGCCAAAAAACCTCCTGTTTACTTCAATGGGCTTGAGTTGGGTTTCTGTCACTTGTAACAGAACCATTCTGCCTGAAAAGAAGCTTGTCATCTCAGGATGGAGAGGCGTGTTGGTCTGAGAGGTGACACGGCCCTTCACCAGGAGGCTGGGAGAAGACACATGTTCAGAAAGCCAGGCAAGTTCCCAACGCCTCCGGAGGGCTTTCTAAAGAACTCCATTATATGCTACCAGGAGGAACCATGAGTACTTCTCACACTTGCTGTGTTACTTGCTGTTAGTGACGTCAAGAAAAAACTACTGACCCATCGGTTAGACTTGTTTTACCCTAGTAGGGATGGGCTTATACCAAGCTGTTCACCTTCTGCCTGGCTCCCTTAAAGCCTGGTGGTGTATATGGTGTTCATTCGTTCATTCATTCATTCATTCACCAAACACTGACTGGACACATGCTGTGTGTTAGGCCTTGAATAAATTATTAAGGACACAGAGGAAGAGAAAGATGTGGTTACGATAAGTCATAGTCTAGGCGAGGAGACAGACAAGCGGACAGCTTCAATACAGCGAGACGCACAGAGCTGTAGGAGACAGAACGGGTGGCCCTCACTGGCCAGAGAACAAAGTCAGGGAAGGCTTCCCAGGGGGTAAGAGTCCTGAAGGGCAGTAAGGGTTACCTGAACCATGAGTGAGCCAGGAAGGCACAGGAGCGCGTAGGGAGGGCAAAGCCCTGCGGGGAGAAGCCAAGGTGAAGCAGGAGATTCAGGTCTGTCTTCAGAGCTGAACAATCCCGAAAGTATAGATGCATTCAACAAACCCAGCTCACCAGCAAACACGATTATCATTCAAAACTTAAGTTCAAACGCTGCATGCCAAAGCCATTTGGAAATGATTTCCAGATTCCCCTCCATTCTGGAGCAGTCAACAGGTACGTTTTCTCTTTTGGGGGAAATATGAAATATCAAAGCATAAAGCAACAAAGCACATTATTTGTGTCCCAAAAGTAATGGATGTCATTTTCTTTCTTTTTTTTTGAGACAGGGTTTTGTTCTTGTTGCCCAGACTGGAGTGCAATGGCATGATCTCAGCTCACTGCAACCTTTGCCTCCCAGGTTCAAGTGATTCTCCTGCCTCAGCCTCCCTAGTAGCTGGGATTACAGGCATGCACTACCACGCTTGGCTAATTTTGTATTTTTAGTGGAAATGGCATTTCACCATGTTGGCCAGACTGGTCTAGAACTCCTAAGCTCAAGTGATCCACCCATCTTGGCTTCCCAAAGTGCTGGGATTATAGGCATGAACCACAGCGCCCGGCCATGGATGTCATTTTTAAGTCTGGGAAATAAAAAAATTCTGGACTCTAAAGCTGTAGAAGAACATATGTCCAATTAAACTCTTTCCCACCATGCAGCTCACCAGAGACTTCAAATCCTTACCTGGAGGTCAAAGAACTTGCTGTAGCGCCGGTAAATGGCCTCAGTGGAGCCACTGGACCACGTGACCCGGATGATGTAGACCTGCGGGAGCAACAGAGGAGATAGGTGTAAACATCAAGGCAGCCTCCCACTCTTGGGAACCAGGGGGAGCACAAGACTCAGAGTCAGAAAGATGTGGGTTTCAGCCTTAGATCTGCCAGTGACTGGCTGGACAAGTTGCTTGCTGTAAGCCTCAACTCCCTCCTCGATAAAATGTGTATAATAACCCCCAACAGAGTTGTGCAAAGGATGAATGACAAGAAGTATGGGGATGCAATGGCACCGTGTCAGCTCGGGAGAAGCTACCATTTTCAGCACTGCCAGGATTTCTCACTACCAGGTCAATTCAGCAAGTCACAGGCTGGCTATCTTGCCAGTCATTCCTAAAACCTTGACTTTCATCAGGAGATGTCACAAAGACGTGCAGCTCTTGGCCATCTTATATTTTCCACAGGCCAGTCCATCATGCTGTCTCCACCAACGAGGACCTGGGCCAAGTTATTTTTTCCCCGAGTCCCAGTTTCTCTTGTGAATGGGGCTAACAGCACCTGCTTCCTCTGCCTCCCAGGATAGATGTGGGGCGCTGATGAAATTAAGGACAAAGGACCATTTTATAAACCATTGGGCTGCACTTCCACTCTTTGTCACACGTCACAGCACACACAGAAAACAAGACACTGATAACAAATCCGGGCAAACTGAGGTGACTATTAGAGGTCAGGGGTGCCTGGCTGGGGCCTTCGGTGGCCCTGGACACACCAGGTGGACATCTAAGAGCTAAGGGGTCAGCATACCTATGACCCATTTCCTGGGCTGCATAACTATCTGTTGCTATAGGGTAGTTGTGACAATTGAAATACATGCATATGTGAAAGCTGTTTGGAAACAGAAATGTCACAGAAATACAGGACACTCAGTGCTGTTAGAAGCCCTGGGGTTCGCAGGGAAGGTCCCTGTCCTCCACGAGCTGAGAGTTAGCAGGAGAGACAATGCATACATAAGAGAAGACGACTGACTCCTGGGATCCTCTTTCCCTACCTTCAGCTCACTCCCTTGGATACAGAGGGGATACATTCTCCGTTCATGGTGATTGGTTGTAGGGAGAAAATGTGACTTGAGCTGGGCCAATCAGAGCTAGTAGGAGTCCGACCTGGGACTTTTTTTTTTTTTTTTTGGAGATGGAGTCTTGCTCCAGGCCAGGCTGGAGTCCAGTGGGATGATCTCGGCTCACTGCAACCTCCGCCTCCTGGGTTCAAGAGATTCTCGTGCTTCAGCCTCCCAAGTAGCTAGGATTACAGGTGAGTGCCACCATGCTCAGCAAATTTTTATATTTTTAGTAGAGACCAGGTTTTGCCATGTTGGTCAGGCTAGTCTCGAACTCCTGACCTCAATGATCTCCCTGCCTCAGCATCCCAAAGTGCTGGGATTACAGGAGTGAGCCCCCAGCCCGCCCTGGGACTTTTGTTCCAACTCTCAAGAAAACCAAGCTTTCCTCCTGAGATTGCCAGGCTGTCAGGATGTGGAGCTGCTGGGGGCCACCTATTCTCACTGAGGGGTGCAGGGGAGCCTGCCTGAGAAAGGAGCCACCATCCCAATGACACAGTCTAAGCTTAACATCCAGCTCTGCCTGAAGCTAAATTTATTCCTGGACTGTACAGTTTCCTGGGCCAATAATTACATCTTGGGCCACATCCACTCTCTTGAACAAGTTTTGCAGCCAGTTCAAGTTGGGTTTCTGACCCACGAAATCCAGTCCAGGTTGATACAGGAAGGGGGCAGGAGAGAGATTTCTGAAGCCTTGAGTCACCACAGTGTATCCTGATGGACATGTAGGATTTAGACAGCAGGGGAGGAAGGCAGTGGCTGCGGGTGGAGGGGAATGAGGGTGGAACAAAGACCAGCTCAGGGTGGAGTCACATTATACCTGGCAGCAGCCTCCACAGTGGTTTTAGCCAGAGTATCTTTTCAAATGAGTTCTCGGGAGAACATTCACATTCTAAACAGAAAAATATGGTGCAACTTTAGGGGCTGGGGCCAGACACCAGTGTGAACATCAAGGATTTACAGGGGAAGATTCTCCAGGTGAGAAGAGATGAAAAAATGTGAAGATAAAATCAGGACAAGATTGGAGGTAACCTTGAATGCCAAGCTAAGGAGCTCGCCAGGCATGGCCTCGTCAAGCTCAACATGGATTTTATTTCAAAACATAGCAGACAGGGGGAATCTTCTATTCTAGAGTCAAGAAGCTCTGGACTCATACAATTTCCTAACTCCTGGAGCCCCAGCTTTTTTATCTGTTCAAATGGGGTCATAAAGCATACAGAGTTGTGATTATCACAAGAGGCAAAACTCTGAGCACCTTGCCAGGGAAGGAGAAAACGTTCATGAAATCTCAGCACCTTGCTCTGAGAACGCCCAATGCCTACCCCAACCCTGCTCATAAAAACAGGGTACTTTGACACCAAGGACTTGGGCATCCAGCCTACTCTTCTTCCTTGTTTGTGCTCCCTGATCCTAGGTAACTGACAGAGCCAGGGAAGAGGGCAAGGCATCCTTTAGGAGGTAAGAGTCAGTTACCATCTCAGAAAGGCGACTTTGTGATGAAAAAAAATCCTGAACAGTCGTGGTGAGTTTCATTTAACAAGCAGCCTTCAGATCTGTTTCTTAGCTTTCCACCCTGCTTTATCAGGACTCCAGCATGGAGATTTTGAATGGTTTCCATTCATTCACTCATTCACTCTCCAACATCTATTAAGTACCTACTGCATGCCAGGCCCTCTGTTAGGTGCTGAGTTACAAGGGGGAGCAAGGCAGACTCAGACCCTGCCCTTGTTACGTGGAAAGACGGGCAATAAACCAGCAAACCTGCAAACTGCTGGGCAGGACCCCAAAGTCTGCATGAGGGAGGTAGGTGGGGGACCAGCTACTTAGATATGGGGGTCTTGGAAGGGAAGGCCTATCTGGGGAGGCAACCTTTGAACCGAGAACTGTGAAGGGTGAGGAGCTCGTTGAGAGCTGAGGAAAGGGTGTACAGGAAGAAGGAGAAGTGGGAAGGAAGATGAGGTGGCAGGAAAATGCTCGCCTGTGTGGGGAACAGAGACTATGACGGCTGACAGCTCTGCGGGAGGAAGGGGCTGAGGCGGGAGGAGGCAGCAGCTGATGATGGGGTTCACAGGCCACAGAGAAGTGTCTGGATTTCATTCTATTGAAGAGTCTGAAGGGGTGGGGGAGGCGTGAGACAGGATCCAGGGTTTACATGTTTAAAAATATCCACGCATATCCCTCCAGCTGCTGTGTGGAAATGGCTTAAAGGGGGGCAGGGACACCAGTAAGGCACCTTTTGCACCACTGACAGGAAGTTAGAGCTGGAGGGGACGACAGAATGCAGCTCATCAAAGGGCTGCCCCTTCCAGATGGGTAAACTAAGGCCCAGAAAGGGAAACTACCTTACCAATGGCCCCTGCCACCGGGGATGCTTAAGTAAGGTCTGAATGACTGTCAAGGACACTGTCAACAGGGATTAGAAAAACAAGGAAAAATTGTAAAAATTGTCAAAGAATTGATTTTTTTCTTAAAACCAACAAAAAGCACACTTCCATAAATGGAAAAAAAAAATCTGCTTACACAATTCATCCTTGATCTCTTGTTTACAATTTTTAAAGTTCTGAACGTACAGTACAAGGACTCTGCAGCAAGCCTAATTGGTTTATTGGAATCAGCCCCTGAACACAACGTGATGTCTGCATTTTTAGGCAGAGATCTAATTTTTTAATGAGAGTTGTCCTAGTGCAGAGCTTTGTCCCTGTCCTGGGTTTGGGGGCTGGTGAGACAGCACACACCCCGGGTCCCAGAGCCAACTCTGCTGCTAGAGAGACTCACAAGGCACTCACCTCTCCGGCCACACACCCTTCTCTCTAAAATGAGTACAGTGATATCCCTTGATGGGCAAGCCACAATAGCTAATGGAGATGGGGCCAATGCCTGGCACGCACTAGGGATGCAAGGTTAGCTTCCCCTTACAGCAGTCAGCCCATGTTCCTGCTTGTCCGGCACCTTTCCCCTCCTTTTGGTAACAAAATCCTGATTTCCCATGGAAAATCCCTCCTGTGGTCTTCATGATGGGAGTGGGCATGTCTCCCTCCCAGGCCCAGCCAACCACAGCCCTGCCAATGAACAAGTGATTCAGGGATGGGCACATGACTGATGAGACCCCATTCTGGGACTTTTGATGGCACTATTAGGGAAGAGACGCTTTTGCCTGCTCAATGGCTGCTGGGAGAACTCTACACCAGGAGTTTCCCATGGAAAGCACCTGTCACACAGAAGAAAGCAGTGCCAGAGGGAGAGAGGAGGGCTCAGACCCCGTGGTAGCATTTGAACCCCTGGTTCCAGCCTGAATCTGGGACATTTCCCAGATGCAAGCCAAAACAGTCCTTTTCTTGTTCACACCAATCTGAGTTAGTGTGTTACTTGCAACCAATGCAATCCTAACAGACTAGACCTTTACTTTATTACATCCCCAACCCAGGTAATACATAGCGGCTCGGGGCTAAGGAATTAAGGACTTCCTCACAGTAGTGTTATTCACAAGAGCCCAAAGATGGAAACAACCCAACTGTCCATTGATGGATGGATGCATAAAGAAAATGTGGTTTATAAATAAAATGGGGCCGGGCGTGGTGGCTCACGCCTGTAATCCCAGCACTTTGAGAGGCCGAGGCAGGCGGATCACCTGAGGTCAGGAGTTCGAGACCAGCCTGGTCAACATGGTGAAACCCCGTCTCTACTAAAAATACAAAAAATTAGCTGGGCATGGTGGCGTGTGCCTGTAATCCCAGCTACTCAGGAGGCTGAGGCAGGAGAATTGCCTGAACCCAGGAGGCGGAGGTTGCAGTGAGCCGAGACCACGCCATTGCACTCCAGCCTGGGTAACAAGGGCGAAACTCCGTCTCAAAAAAAATAAATAAATAAAAATAAATAAATAAATAAATAAAATGGGACATCATTCAGCTCTAAAAAGAAAATTCTGACACATGCTACCCTATAAAGGAACCTTGAGGATATTAGGCTATGTGAAATAAACCAATCACAGTAGAACAAATACGGTATGATTACAGGAGGTACCTGGAGTAGTCAAATTCATAGACACAGAAAAGAGAATGGTGGTTATCAGAATGGGGGGATTGGGGAGTTGTTATTTTTCATTTTTTTTGAGATGAGCTCTGTGATCATAGCTCACTGCAACCTCAAACTCCTGGACTCAAGTGATCCTCCCATCTCAGCCTCGCAAGTAGCTGGGACTACAGGCATGTGCCATCATGCCTGGTTAATTTCATTATTATTATTTTTTCTAGAGACAGGGTCTTGCTTTGTTGCCTAGGCTGGTATTGAACTCCTGGCTCAAGTGATCTTCCCGCCTCAGTCTCCCAAAGTACTGGGATTACAGGCATAAGCCACCACGCCTGGCTGGGAGTTGTCTAATGGGTGCAGAGTTTCAGTCTAGGGAGATAAAAAAAGTTCTGGTGATGGATGGTGGTGATGGTTGCCTAACAATGTGAGTGCACTTAATGGCAGTGAACTGTACGTTACAAAATGGATGAAGTGGTAAGTTTTACTTATATATTACCACAATATAAAACAAATTTTTTTTTTTTTTTAGACAGAGTCTTGCTCTGTTGTCAGGCTGGAGTGCAGTGGCGCGATCTCAGCTCACTGCAACCTCCGCCTCCCAGGTTCAAGCAATTCTCCTGTCTCAGCCTCCCTAGTAGCTGGGACTACAGGCGTGAGCCACCACGCCCAGCTGATTTTTGTATTTTTCAGTAGAAACAAGGTTTCACCATGTTGGCCAGGATGGTCTCGATCTCTTGACCTCATGATCCACCTGCCTCAGCCTCCCAAAGTGTTGGGATTACAGGTGTGAGCCACCGCTCCTGGCAAACAAACCATTTTTTAAAGCAGGTTTCCTGCAGAGATTTACATACTGCATGTCAAGTGCCCTAGAAATGACACTAAAACTTTCTCCACAGTACAGCCTTCAAAACATGAGCTTCACATCTGAGAAACAACTTATATGCAGAATACATTTCTTGAAGTCTTGGTTGTAAGGAAACAACCAATGGAATTACAATATGGACAAAAGACTTGAACAGACACTTAATCCAAGAGGACATATGGATGGCAAGGAAGCACATGAAATATGGTCACTGTCAATAGCCAGGGAAAGTGAAACCAGGAGGAGATGCCACTACTCATCTATCAGAATGGCTAAGATTAAAAAATACCGACAGTAACAAGCACTGATGAAAATGTGTGGCAACTGGACCCCTCCTGCATTGCTGGTGGAGAAGCAAAATGCCACAGCCACTGTGGGAAGATCCTCAGTGGGTGCTGAGCCACTGGGTAAAAGGCTGTTGAATAGGATACTCACACGGTGTCAAAGTATAACCCCATGATTACTTTCCCAGCCAGGGGCAAAATGTGTAACTCTGTACAACTGTAACCAGGTGACCAAACCTAGCATCACTGACAGAGGGACAATCAGTTACTGTGTGGTCCTACAGGTGATGCGACATGAAGTATACACAATCTGCTGTTGGTACTGTTGCCAAAAATGTTTACCCTGAACTGAAGCTCTTGACTTAGGTTCTAATTTACAAGAAATATAGGAGATAGAGGAACAAGATGAATGACATCATAAGGAAGCAGGCAGATCTGGAATGGGGAATGTTCTACAAGTCAACCAGCAGGGCACAGCTCAGATGCTACTGCCTCCAGAAAGCCCTCTCTGACTGCTCCCTGCCCACCAGTATGACGTCGGGTACCCCTTCTGTAAGTCTCCTTAGCACCCACTTTCCCATCACAAAGCCAATAACAATTACACTTTACTGAAATTGCCCAAGTGTTTGATTTCCTGCTGGGTTGTAAGTTTCACGTGAGCAAGGACCTGGCCTGTCTTGTTAACGGACTGCTATATACCCACCACTGGGCAGGGTGGAAAAATCTATGCTTCGTGAATAAATTGGGAAGAAAATGAGATGCCAGAAGGCCAAGCTCACAGAGGGGAGTGCCTCTCCTTGGCAGGCCTTTGGTCTGTAGAAAGGGACCCTGGCCCTGTTGCTGGGGTGGTCCTGCCTCCTTGCTTTTTCTCTCTACCCCCTGTGCTGCATCACCACAATCGGCAAACACCCCGCCCTTCGGGAGCAGCATGTTCTGGGCAGCAGCTGGGACTCCTTCCCTCTGCTCAAGGAACAGGGAAGCACAGAAACCACAACTGGAGTTAGAGGGTCATGGAGGTTTCCTTCTGTTTCCAGACAGGTCTTGAGCCGGAATCATGCACCCTCTAAATTTCTTCTTACACAATCTCAGTAGCAGGGCCTGTGTGACTTAACCAAGTCCAGACTCTCCAACCTGATTGCAAACCCAGTTTCACCAGGACCAGAAGTCCTGGGTTTCCTCACTTCCTCTAAGTCAGTGAGAAGCTGAACTGGTGGAGAAGGGACGGTGGGGGGCATTGGGGTGGGGTATGCTGAGCCATGGCCAGGATCCTTTTGCAGAGGTGGGTAGATGGCGGAGCTTGGTCTCTCCCAAATCCCTGAGCCAGCAGCCCAGGCTAACACTTCCCATGTTTTCCTAGCAAGGGACAGAGGCTCAGAAATATGGTGCCTACCGTTGCACAGCTATGGCATGCAGAGCAGGGACTCCAACATAGATCACCTCTAATCCTGCCATGCTGTGCCCCGGCTTGGCTGCAGCTGGAGCGTGGGCCAGCAGGGAGATGTCTGCTCACCCTCCTAACTGTCCAAGTGACCAGAACATCCTCCTAGTGTCCTGGGAGGTTGGGGAGTTCTAGGGTTACGACGACCTGGATTTACATCCTGATTCCTTCTCAACTAGCTTTGTGCACTTGGGAAAGTGTCTTAACCCCCATGATTCAGTTTCCTCATGTAGCAGCATCATTGTGAGCACAAGGTCACAAAACTGAGGGAGCCCTTATCCCTGCTCCTTCTCCCTACAAATGAACTTCCCACAGCCTGTCCCATCTCTCTCCATCCCACATCCATCTACCTGGGCTCTGCCTTCTCCACCTGTCCTCTGTTCTCTGGGTCCCACAGGGGTGCAGGGGGATGGCCCCCATAGTCCTGGGAATGCAGTCCCACCTTGCCTGAGGCTGTGGCACAGGTTTCCTAGCTGCCGGATCCGTATGGGTGCCTGTGGGGAAGGCCCTGACACCCCCATCCCACCCAGGGCCTTAGTCTGAATGGAAGGGAGCCATTATCTGGCCGAAATGCTAACTGCCACACACCGAGAGGCTGATTGGTGCCCAGGTTTCATCTTCCCTGGCTTTCTTCCTCCACTTAAGGTTGAGAACTGTCCCAGGGGGTCCCAAGTCAGCCTGACCTTGCCAGGAGCTGCCATTGGGAGGAAGAGTGACATTGCTCATAGATAATGTTAGGTGTTTTGTGGCCTGAGCCAGAATAACCCCCTTCCTCTGAGGACCAACCCATCCAGGGCCTCCAAAAGCCACTTTTCTTAAACTTGGATCACTTTGAAAAGGCAGGAAAGAAAATCACACCCCCTGGTCAATGCCCCACTTGAGAAGTAACCACCTGTTCTTTTTTTTTTTTTTCTTGTCTTTTTTGAGATGGAGTCTCACTCTCACTCAGGTTGAAGTGGAGTGGTGTGATCTTGACTCAAAGCAACCTCCACCTCCGGGGTTCAAGTGATTCTCTTTCGGAGTAGCTGGGATTACAGGCATCCACCACCCCGCCCGGCAAATTTTTGTATTTTTAGTAGAGACAGGGTTTCACCATCTTGGCCAGGTTGGTCTCCAACTCCTGGTCTCAGGTGATCCACCCACCTCCGTCTCACAAACTGCTAGGGTTACAGGCGTGAGCTACCGTGCCCAGCTGTAACCACCTGTTCAGCCTGACCCCCATGGCCACAGCTGATTGGCCCATGGTCACAGTCACGTGATCAAAGCCTGGCCAATCAGGTTCTTCTTTCTCAGGAATCTGGGATGAGCCCTGAGCATGCCAGCTCCACCCAGAAGAGCTGCAACCTGGAGCCATGCTCCAAACATTAGGTCTGCAGAGAGGACAAATGAAGGAGAGGTTCGGGGAGAAGAGCCACGGAGAGATCCTGGCTTGGCTTTGGGCAGCACTCCAGTTCCTGCTTCCCAGGCCTGCCCACCCACCGGAGGCTTCTATGACTCACAACAGGGGCCTGGGCCTTCCAGCTAATTCCCCTTTTGGCATGATGAGAGTTTTTGTGCAACTAAAACAATTCCATCAATTACAGGGGAAAAGTTCAGACATTATCTTAGGTAAAAAGAACAAGCAAAAACAATGTAATCTCAATCTCGAAAAAATTCTATAATGATATCGACTGTATATAAATGTGTGTGGGTGTTTATATACGCAGATAGCCATTGCACACACACAAACACAGCTGATGCTCATTGTTCGAGGTAAGTCACTGGAAAGTCACTGAGAACACTGATTTAGCAAATACCCCAGGAGAAATACAGGGTTAGGGTCTTTCGAGCCTATGTTTTGTTTTTGTCAGGTAATCAATACGTAACTTTGTTGCACGTGTATTTCGGTTTAAAGATACTTTATTTAGGCTGGGCACTGTGGCTGGTAATTCTAGATTATGCCTATAGTCCTAGCACTTTGGGACTCCGAGATGGGAGGGTCACCTGAGGTTGGGGTTTCGAGACCAGCCTGGCCAACATGGTGAAGCCCCATTCTCTACTAAAAATACAAAAATTAGCCAGGTGTGGTGGTGGGCACCTGCAATCCCAGCCACTCGAGAGGTTGAGGCAGGAGAATCGCTTGAACCAGGAGGCGGAGGTTGTAGTGAGCCGAGATCCCGCTATTACACTTCAGCCTGGGTGACAGAGTGAGACTCTGTCTCAAAACAAAAACAAAAACAAAAACAAGCTTATTTAATATGCATGGTTAATTCATCAACATTGAACTCGCAGTCAGTAGCACTACAACTTGTGCCTGAAGGAAGCTTCTCCATAGGCACATCACAGCCATCTTGCGTTTAGCATCACCAGACAGCATGTCAGCACTACATTTGTGGGCCATACTAAACAGCAAAATCAACAAAAAGCGCAAAAATGTACAAATGCAGCATTAAGTACACTAGGGCAAGGATTATTATTCAGAGTATGGGAGCTGAAATGAGGGGGGAAGAGTCCCTCATTCAGCCTCAGCTGGGAACGCGCATGTTGGGTGACTCAAATTCTTCACCACTCTGCACGTGTCCACATCTGAAAATGTCCACAAAAGTGCTTCAAGTATTGCTTTTGGGTTACAAATAAATTTTAGCAAGTGGGCAGATCCACAAACATGGAATCCATGAATAATGAGGATTGACTAGCTGGGTGGGGTGGCTCACGCCTAGTGAGTGGGATTCCAGCACTTTGGGAGGCCGAGGCGGGCGGATCACCTGTGTCAGGGGTTCAAGACCAGCCTGGCCAACATGGTGAAACCCCATCTCTCCTAATAACACAAAAATTAGCCAGGCATGGTGGCGCACGCCTGTAATCTCAGCTATTTGGGAGGCTGAGGCAGAAGAATCACTTAAATCTGGGAGGCGGAGGTTGCAGTGAGCCGAGATCATGCCATTGCACTCCAGCCTGGGCAACAAGAGTGAAACTCCGTCTCAAAAAAAAAAAAAAAAAAAAAAAGGGG
>NW_022437057.1:1890383-2015082 GCF_009761245.1 Sapajus apella
CTAAATGTGTACACACACACACACACACACACACACACAGTTATGTACCACCTAACAGTGTTTTTCAATGATGGACTGCATATACGACAGTGGTTCCATAAGATTATAACACGGAATTTTTACAAAATCTTTTCCATGTAACACAATGGTATTTGTGTATTCTACTCAAATACTCACCACTGTGTTACAATTGCCTATAGCATTCAGTAAAGTAACACACGTACACGTTTGTAGCCCAGGAACCACGGGCTATACCACAGAGCCTAGGTGTGTAGTAGACTATACCATCTAGGTTTGTATAAGTACACGCTATGATATTCGTATGATGAAACTGCCTAGCGATACATTTCTCAGAACTATCCCTGTCATTAAATGACACATGACCAAGAATACATGTGTCAGTGGCTCGCTTTGGGGTGGTAGGAATATGGGGGATTTAAAAAATTCTGTTCTTGATGCTTGTATTTTCCAGATTCTTTACACTTTATTTTATAAACAGAAAAAAGTTGCCACTTTCTAGAAGCACTGGAAGAAACCTGTCTGTGGGCACTTTCTTGTCTTGAACCCCAGGCCAGCATCTTCTCTGTTACCCTGGCTCAGTCCTAGGGCCATCAAGGGGCCCCTCCTGGGTACCATTCTGGCTGATGGCAGAGGGATGCCTGGGGTGGGGGTGGGAGGACACTGGCTCACCCGCTAGAGCCAGCAGATGGGCCCCAACCCATAGTAATGGGAGTGAGGTTAAGTCGTTGGCCTCTTACAGCCTCTCTGTTCTCTGAAAAATAGAGATAAAATCCATCCCACCTTGCAGGTTAAAATCTCCAGAAATGGAATCCATGCTAGTTAGAATTTCTGCTTATGATGGACTTGAGGGCAAATGTTCACTGAATGTTGCCCAACCCTTCACCCTCACTTCCTTGCGGGGTCTAACTCCAGTCTAAGGGTATGGGGACTCCCAGTGTCCAGAGGTCCCCCATTACGCATGCAGGAATTTGGGCCCCATTTCCAAGCAAAAACAGCCAAGGGGTCAGCTCTTCGATGAATAAAGTGCTAACATTCAGTAGCAGAGTAGATTGACTACAGTTCACAAAAGTGTCTTGTATATTTCAAAATAGCTAGAAGAGAGGACTTGAAATGCTCTCAACACATAGAAATGACAACTATTCGGGGGGACAGACACCCCAAATGCCCTGATTTGATCATTACATACTCTATGCATGCAACAAAATATCATAAATGTCCCATAAAAATGTACAAATATTATGTATCAATAAAATATAAAAAGATTTAAGCCAGTATCGAGCTTAGAGGCCCTTGAAAAACAACAGGGCCGGGCCATAAACAGACAAAGATACCTCTGCAAGCTCCCAGCACCCCTGGGTTAGCTGACATCCTCATCCCTGTCGACCCATGGGCCCAGATCCCTGCACAGGGCTGTAGCTCTTGGAGAGGCCCCAGAACTCCATGGATATGCCGTCCCCAGGGTAGGATGATGCGAGACAGCTGCCACCCTGCTTCCCCTGGCTCCAGAGCTCTGTGAGCTCCTAAGTTTTCACCATGTGAACTCGAAAGCATAAGATGTTTTTGCCCTGCTAGTAAAATCCCCGAGGTATGGGGGAATGTCCTCGTCTTACTTTGCTTTGCAAATCTATTTGAGGGGTTTCCAGGCTTGTCAAAGAATGCAGCTGAAATTTCAAGCTGGTAGGCCGGGCGCGGTGGCTCAAGCCTGTAATCCCAGCACTTTGGGAGGCCGAGGCGGGTGGATCACGAGGTCAAGAGATCGAGACCATCCTGGTCAACATGGTGAAACCCCGTCTCTACTAAAAATACAAAAAATTAGCTGGGCATGGTGGTGCGTGCCTGTAATCCCAGCTACTCAGGAGGCTGAGGCAGGAGAATTGCCTGAACCCAGGAGGTGGAGGTTGCGGTGAGCCGAGATCGCGCCATTGCACTCCAGCCTGGGTAACATGAGTGAAACTCCGTCTCGAAAAAAAAAAAAGAAAGAAATTTCAAGCTGGCATTAATTAGGAGAGGTGGGGCTGCCGGACTGATCCCATGACAAAGTCATTACGTTTTGGTCCTGGGATACAGTGGCCAAAGTTTCTTTCTTTTTTTCTTTTTTTGACACCCTTTTTGATATTTCCTTGGTCTCCCTTCCTTCTTTCCTTCCCTCCCTACCTCCTTCCCTCCTTCCTTCCTTTTTTTTTTTGAGAGATCTCTCTCTCACCCAGGCTGGAGTGAAGTGGCACGACCTTGGCTCACTGCAACCTTCACCTCCCAGGTTCAAGCGATTCTCATGCTTCAGCCTCCCGAGTAGCTGGGATTACAGGCATGTATCACCACGCCCAGCTCATTTTTTGTATTTTTAGTAGAGACAGGGTTTCACCATGTTGCTTGGGCTGGTCTGAAACTCCTGAGCTCAGACAATCCCCCTGCCTTGGCCTCCCAAAGGGCTAGGATTACAGATGTGAGCCACCGCGCCTGGCCGGTCTCCTTTCTTAAAGAAGGAACAGAAGACCTCAGAACAGGTGACACCAGCCGGGAAGAACTTAACACGTTGATTTGCTCTTTCCTTTGAATTTCATTCCCTTCTATTTTTAGCAAGTGCTACTACTGGTTTTCCCCATGTATAGTAGACAGCTAAAATTTCCATTTAAAAGTAATTTAAGTAAAAATGTCAGTCAATTTAAAGAACAATACTGTATTAGGAATATATACTGTAGGGAGTTTGTGGATATGTCAAAAATTATGATGGTGCTGGTAGGATAGAGAAGGAGGATGGCACTGTGTTAGTGAAATTTCTTGCAATTCTCACTGTATCTTTTTTGTTTGTTTGAGACAGGGTCTTGTTCACTCTGTCATCCAGGCTGGAGTACAGTGGCGTAATCACAACAGCCTTGAATTCCCAGGCTGAAGTGATTCTCCAGCCTCAGCCTCCTGAGTAGGTGGGATTACAGGCACGCACCATCATACCTAGCTAATTAAAAAAATTTTTGTAGAGATGGGATCTCACTATGCTGATTAGAGTGGTCTTGAACTCCTGGCCTCAAGCGATCTACCTGCCTCAGCCTCCCAAAGTGCTGGAATTACAGGAGCAAGCCACCACACATACCCAAGTTTTGCTTTTTTATAGATCAACAGCTAGAACCTTTCTGAAGTCAGAGCCCTCTAAGAGGCTGATGAATAGCCAGGAACAAATTGGGTGACTGAATGGGGCTAGGGCTGTTTCCTTACAAGGGCTGTGAGAAAGGAGCATCTGCGAGACAGAGCTCTGTGGTCCATTAGCAATGTCTGCTAGGATCGGGCAGGGGCTGAGGGCTAGTGAGATGGGTGCTACCTACCTGGCATCCCTGGTCTAGATCAACACCTCTATTTTACAAATGAAGATAGAGAATGGCCGGCTGAGAGGTGCAGTGACTTGCTTAGGTTGCACTCTCAGCTGTGGACTCTTTCTGCCTTCATGGCAGTGTCTGAATTTCCTTGCAGGTCCTTTGTGCCTTTCTGGGCCTCTTGCCTAAGAGACTTCCCAGGGAGCTTTAATCTGGAGGGCTCTTGGAAGTGACTCAGGCCAGCAGTGAAACTAGCCTCCAAGAAGTCCCAGGACCCTGGAGAGGCCCTGTGGGTGGGCTTCTGGGCCGTCCACCCCGGTTTCCATAGCGCAGCACCAGTTTTGGCTCTTCTGTATACATTACAGGGTGCAACCCAGCAGCCTGCAGCCAAATCACCACCAGAGCTGCGTCTATCCAGGGCCTGGGCTCCTTCACTGGTCACAGCCCTGTTTTGCCTGCTTCAGGCAGACAGCAAAGGGCTCCAGGCCTTTAAAATATTTGAAAACCCTCTTCTAGACTATCCTTCATTCTACAGTTAGGGATATGAGGCCAGAGGGGAAAGGGACTTGCCTAGGGCCATGTAGCCAGCAGGAGAGAATAGCTGGAACCAGAAGTCAGGACTCCCATGGGGAGGCGCTGAGAACGCATGCCCTCTGCTCCAGACTGCTGTTTCTCATACGCACCAAACAGGAGAACCCCGTGGAGAGGAAGGGAGGAAATGCGCTGTCTCTCACAGTGCACGGAGGGCTAGGGCTTCTGCTCACAGGCAACACAGCTTCTACAGCAAGTCATTAGACCGTGATTGCCAAAGCCATCCTGCTCTGCAGCCGGAGCAAGCTTAAACACCAAAGCACAGGCAGCGTGCTGGCTTCAAGATCCAGGTGAACTCATTTCCTGCAGAGAAGGGTTCAGGACTATGTCCGAAGGTCCCCAGGAATCCACAGACTCCAGTTTCAGAAGGCAACCGTAAGAGAGGGTCTGGATTCCCTCCATCAAGCTCCTATACTGGCTGGGTTTCCAGGTGGCAGATCCTGGGAAGAGCTTGGGAGTTAGTGACTGGCTGGGTTGCAGATGGCCCGCTCTGGGAATACGCCATCTTGGTCACGTAGGCCCAAGGTGATGAGTATGGTCCTCATGGGTGCTGGGGAGGGAGAGAAACAGGGCAGAGGAGAGATGGAGAGCAAGGAGAGAGCAGGGCAGCGGGACGGAACTCCACGGGCTTAACTAATGGGAAAGCTGACTGCCACTCTTCGTGAGACCCTGGGTTCCCTTTGGTTCTGATTTGTCGACTCTCCCCAGCCTTGTGCCCAACATCTGGCCTATAGAGGTCAGCACCTTCAACCTCTTCTTGGAACTGCAGCACTCGAAGTTTGATTTCCCCACACCCCAGGGCAGCATCACTGCCAGAAGTGCCGAAGGGGGAGAGGGGGAAACCGAGGCACAGAGCCATGCTGTGCCTCAGGTCGAGGCTGGAAGTGGGTGACGTGAGATCCAATTCCAGCCCTGCCAGGCTCCAAAGCCTCCTCGCTTTCTTCTCCCAGCATCCCCAGGCCTTGGCTCTCCTGGCCCCAGCCCAGAGCTTTCCAGTCCCCACGTCAGCACCAGGAATCACCAAGCTCAGCCTCTGTAGCAAGTGACATACTGGAGGTGGCAGGGTGCCAATATTTTGTTCTCCTAGTTTTTTCAATTAAGTGAATGCTTGGATTAGGTCCCAGATACAAGTGCTTGTGGTGTCTCGTGTCAGATAAGACGCTCCAGCTTCAGGGCTGTGCTCCTCACCGTGCTCCGTCCACAGGGCACGCAGCGAAGGCTGGGGTGGCTGGCTGAGCTGAGGGCTCCGCCTTTCCCTGTGTGCAGAGGTGTGCCAACAGGGGAAGTGGGGGCAGGAGCAGGGGCAGAGGGGCAGCCTCCAAAGTGAGAATCTGATCTCTCTCCCCCTGCCTTAAACTCTTCGGTTCATTCATTCATTCAGCATATACACAGAGACCTACTATGCACCAGGCTCTGCTTGAAGGGCCTCAATCAAGAAAGAAAACATGTGGCACAGGCAAAGTGAGCGGCTTAGGAGCCTCTGCACACTGCCCCTCCTCCGCTCCAGCCTGGCTGGCTTTCCCTTGCCTCCAGGACTCAATGCCTGCCACTGCCTCTGGTGGGAACATTTCCTCTCCCTTTCCGGCTCACTCCTATTCATTGCTCCAGCATCAGCCTAGAAGTCACCTCTCCTTGGAAGCGAGTCTCAGTCTAGCTCCCATTCTCTGAGTTCCCACAGGGCTAGGGCCACCCTCTCTCAGAGCCTGCTCCTCTAGGGGTGGTGTTCTGTTTGCATTACTGCACCCCCACTGGCCTGGGGGCTCTCAGGGGCAGGGCCAGGTTTGTCTATTCAGCGTGGTCCCCCCAGTGCCTGCCGATAATGAGCTCTCAGGAAATGTGTGGAGAAAGAGACAAAAAGCCAAAACCAGGCCACACAGTCAAAAACCAAGGTGACCTCACTCCAGGCTCTCTGCGTCCAGAGAGTGACAATGCTTGTGAAATGGCTGAATGAATGGTTCTGCTGCCAAGGGTGCCAGCAACAGAGCCAGTTTTGTTACACAGAGAAAGCTGGCAGGCATGGGACCCAACCCAAAAAGAGAAGTCCCCGTTCCACCCTGCGGCTTCTCTGCAGAGGTAATAGAGGAAAAGAGAATACCCCAGGAGCAATTTAAACTCCAGGGGGATGCCTCACCCCATTGCATTTCAGAGACAGGAAAGCCTGGGGGAATTCTTTGGGGTGTTGGAATTGCTCTGTAGTGGTGGTTACAGGAACATACACATCATAAGATGTTACACCAGAAAAGGGAACTTTACTGCCTAAACGTAAATTAAAACAAGGAAAATCGCTCTTCAATGTCCTTAAAAAAAAAAAAAAAAAAGGGGGGACGACCGGGCATGGTGGCTTATGCCTGTATTCCCAGCATGGTGGGAGGCCAAGGCGGGCGGATCACCCAAGGTCAGGAGTTCGAGACCAGCCTGACCAATATGGTGAAACCCTGTCTCCACTAAAAATGCAAAAATGAAGCAGCCTGTGGTGGGGTGCACCTGTAGTCCCAGCTGAGACTCAGGAGGCTGAGGCGGGAGATTCGATTGAACGCAGGAGGCGGAGGTTGCAGTGAGCTGAGATCGCGCCATTGCACTCCAGCCTAGGCCACAGAGGGGGACCCTGTCTCAAAAAAACAAAAAACAAACAAAAAAACACACCGGCGCTGGCTTTAGAATACCTGGCTCTGAATCTTGCCTCTATAGCCTGAAGCTGCTGTGACTTTACAAGTTACCTCACAGCTCGGAGCTTCCATTTCTTCACCTGGAAAATGGAGGGAGCAGTACCTACGTTAGAGGGTTGGCTGAGGCCTAAAGGCACTAATGCATGACAGGTGCTTGGCACACCATCTGGTCACAGACAGCTTCCAGGGCCATAACTAATAACCCATTACGGAGATTAGACACTGGAGGCTCCAGCCAACCGAGTAGCCATCTCCCTTGGGCCAACTCAAATCTTGCAAAGTGAGATATGTTAAGAGGAAAAGCAGGAATGTCAAGCTGTAAAAGCCAGGTATGCCCACACGCACACCACACACACATACACACCACACACACACCCCACATACACACCGCACATACAAAACACACACACACCACACACATACATACAATACACACAACACACACACAACACACACACACATATAATACACACACCACATACACAAAGCACACACACACACACCACACACACACCACATACACACCACACATGCAAAACACACACACGCCACACACATACATACAATACACACACCACACAGATACCACACACACACATACAATACACACACCACATACACAAAGCACACACACACACCACACACACACCACCCACACACCACACACACACGCAACACATACACACAACACATACACACACCACGCACACACACATACAATACACACACCACATACACAAAGCACACACACACATCACACACACACCACATACACACACACACAGAGCTGCCCAAACTCTGGGCCCATTTTGCTCCCCTAACTGATGGAATCGTACCCAGTGGCACAGGCAGCAGGAACTATTTCCAGGGCTGGCCGGGCTAGACACCTCCCCTCTTGCCGACTGAGCCGCTGGGCCGGTGGAAACACTCGCGGCTCCAGGCGTGCAGCTCCAGCCCAGGCCTCTGCTGCCAGCTCACACACTGCTACTCGCACACATCTGGCCCGAGGTGGCGTGGGGAACTTTCCAATGGCAAGCAGAGGTGCTGGCAGCTGGAGCCCAGGCTCAGTCGGAACCAACCTGAAGGCTGGCTTTCTAGGAAAGTCTCCAGGGCAAGCACTTAGGGCTTGTTGAGATCTTCAAGGCTGCCAGGCCTTAGAGGAGCCTGGGTAATGCAGGAAACAGACCTGGGTGAAAGATTTCAAGTGAGGACCTATCTCGTGTTGACAGAGCTGCCCAGAGTGAATGGAGCCACCAACAAGAGCACCACTATGCGCAAGGCAGTAGCATCAAAGCTGTCTTCAAGAGGCACGTGGTCAAGATGGCAAAGTAGCAATCCTGCACATCCTCCAACACAATCACCCACCTGGGTTTCTGCCACCCTACCTCCCCCCAGGTCTGGCCTCATACCTCCAGCAGCCATTTTGGCCCTGCCTTGACGGGGCTGTGGGCAAGGGCGGCACCTGGGGATGCTGTGCCTGCATCCAGAGTCTGGGCACCAGGACTTGGATTTAACGAGTGGGCAGGAGAGCTCAGGAAGAACATTCCTCCCAAAATGCAGAAGGAGAATTGACACATGTCCTCCATTCACCTTTCAGCCCCACAGCCAAAGCCAAAAATGTAGGAGCAGAAAACTGCAGAAGTCGAGACAGTTCGAACCCAAGCTCCCACTCAGGGCTAGAAATGGGGGCTCCGACAGGCAGCGTCGCGGGGAATCTCAGGAGGCAGCCACCAGGTCCCGGGCAGGGGGTTCCTAGAAAATGTCCGGGGCTCTCCCAGCTGTGAGGCAAGGCCATGACACATGCAATCGGCAACCAAGTCTCAAGACAGCGATGGTGGAAACGGCAGACCCTGGGCTGGACAGACCTGGGTTCAATCCCAACTAGACTTAACTGGGGTCCTAGAGAAGCTATTTAGGAAGCTCAGTTTTCCCAACTGTAAAAGAGGGGTGCTGATAACCTGTCTCTTGGGGGCTGATGTAAAGTGTAAATGAGATTGTGTCTGTAACACCTCTGGGACAGTGATGGCTTATAACCCCTTTCCATGAAAGCAGAGTGAGTTCCACGGGCCCAAATCAATCCCAAAACATTAGGATGAGCCAAGTGAAATTGCCATTTTTATAGGCTAAATGTTGACAATTTCATATGGTTCAACTTAACAGCATCCCAGGGGCTACAGGATCTCATCTGTGTCCACTAAACTAGACTAAAAATCAGTACTCTTCACTTCAGTGTCTGTTAGGCTCAGTGATGACCCTCCTTCCCCCTCATTTAGAGATGAAGGAGATACCGAGCTTCTGAGAGGTTAAGTAACTCAGCCCAAATCATGTAACTAGAAAGTGACAAAGCCAGGGTTTGTACTCAGGCCTGGCTGCCTCCAAAGCCTGTCACTTAACCACTATGACACACTGACTGCTCGGCCTGGGCCAGCAGGGTTTCATCACGTGGAATGTGATTCTGTCTCAGCACCAAGGACGTCAGTGGCTGTTGCCTTAGAATCACGGGACTTTGGGACAGGCAGGGCCCAAGCAGTTAACAGCTTTGTTCAAGAAACACACTTGGGCTGGACATTTATTGTAGGCAAGGCCCTGCACACAAAATGGGGGGTCATACCCTAGGCGACGATGAACTCAGTGTGTACATGTGATAATGGGATTGGTGCACTGGGGCCTCAGCATCAAAGCTGGGTACCCTGGTGAGGTAATGGAAGGGTTGCTCAGAAGCAGCCAACTAGGCTGGTTTAGGATCTCTGAGAATCTCTAGAATCTCTCTGGCATCTGAAGAAATCCATAGACCCCTTCTCAGAATGATTTAAAATGACTAAAACACATAGACTCCAAATGAAACTGATACTGAATTACAGTTATCAAAATGTTTCAAAAGACAAAATTGTGAATATGTGTACACTAATATCACCGGGGGTTGCCGCCTTCATTCACAATAGAAGGCAATGCTAAATTTCAGTTGGAGGTTAGTGAAAAATAAGATGTCATTCTTCCCCTTCCACATTCAAGGACCCTCTGAATTCCACCCATGTAAAGAACCCCGCCGCTGGCCGGCTTTGCCAGCCCCTGAACACCCCGAGCTCTCTTGACAGTAACCCAACCGAGTCCAACCTCATCCTCCCTTCCCACTGAGCTTGGGGTCTGTAGAAGAGAACTTAGGATAGGAATGTAAAGACAGCATCCTCTCAGATCCTGGGGACAGCCACCTTTCAGGGGTGTCGCAGGGGAGGAGAAGGGATTTCTGTGTGAAATCATATGTGATTCGATTTCTGTGGGTCAGATTCTGTGGGTACCCCGGCCATTCCTGGACCCCTCCCTTTTTGGGCTCCTAATCTCGCAGAGACTAATCCCTGCCCCTGTCCCAATTTGAGCCCTGTGTGGACTTAAAAGCCATCCTACACTGTCCTTTCCCCTCTAGAGAACACTTGGATAATAAATAAAATGTAGACAATTTGCCGCAATGACTAACAACACTTAAGAGTCTGGAATGTGCTTAATGTGCTCTATCCTAGCAATTCTGTGAGGTCGCGCTGTCCTATCTTCTCCATTCTGCAATGGAGGAAGGTAAGGCCCAAGGAGGTTGGGTAACTTGTTCAATCTGGGAATAAAACAGGCTGACTGTAGAGTCTGAGGTCTTAAAAACGATCCATTTCCACCATCAGAGATGAAGCTTTGGGCATACTTCTTCTCAGACCCTTTTTCTATGCATAGAAAGATTTTTCAAAATTAAGATAACACTATACATATGATTTGGTTTTTTTCATTTGGATGAGATGGCAGGGATTTCCCCATTTCATCAAACATCCTTTGGACAAACCACTTTTAAAGATGCCCTTATAGTCCATTGTAAGGCTCTGTATATCATTTATTTAATCATGGCTCCAATGATAAACATTTAGGCTACTTTGAACATTGTTTAAATTACCATACTGCTGAATATCCAAATATATAAATCTTTGGGGGAAAGCAGCTGCAAATTTTAAGGAGTACATCCTTAATTAGAGTCTGTTTCTTTTTTTTTTTTGAGACGGAGTTTCGCTCTTGTCACCCAGGCTGGAGTGCAATGGCGCGATCTCGGCTCACCGCAACCTCCGCCTCCTGGGTTCAGGCAATTCTTCTGCCTCAACCTCCTGAGTCGCTGGGATTACAGGCACGCGCCACCATGCCCAGCTAATGTTTTGTATTTTTAGTAGAGACGGGGTTTCACCATGTTGACCAGGATGGTCTCGATCTCTTGACCTCGTGATCCACCCGCCTCGGTCTCCCAAAGTGCTGGGATTACAGGCTTGAGCCACCGCGCCCAGCCTTAGAGTCTGTTTCTTAACATGTGGTCATTCCAGACGGCCAATGTCACGTCATTTGGGGTTGCTTATTAAAAATGCACATCACTAGTTAGATAAATGATGATAACGATGATGATGATGTTATAGATGATAACAGGTAATTGATTCAGCACTTTTACATGCCAGGAAGAGCTCTAAACCCTTTACATGAATAATCCACAGTGGATACTCTTGTTATTCTCATTCTGTAGAAGAGGAAACTGAAGGACAGAGAGGTTCAGTCACTGGCTCAAGATCACACATAGCAGAGCCAGGTCCAACCCATGCCATCTGGCTCCCAAGTCCCACCTCTCCACCCAGGGGTCTTTCATCTTTTTTTGGAGCCATACATCTCTCTGGCATCTGAGGAAACCCATGGACCCCTTCTCAGAATGATGTACGATGAGTAAAACACAGAGATCCCAAATAAAACTAACGATACTGAATTACAGTTATCAAAATGTTTCAAAAAACAAAATTGTGACTGTATGTACATTTTTATTAAGGCCACAAATAACAGAACCTAGTGGTGGGTCTAATGACACCACAGCTTGGAAGTCGTAAGGAGTATAGATACTCTGTGGGGATCCAAGCGACGACTGTCAAGTAAGATGAAAATATCAGGGAATCGCTATTGGTGACAAAGTCACATGTATTACTAATATCACCGTGAGTTGCCACCTTCATTCATGATAGAAGGCGATGCTAAATTTCAGTTGGAGGTTAGTGAAAATTAAGATGTAATTCTTCTCCTTCCATGCTCAAGGACCCTCTGAATTCCACCCACGTAAAGAACCCCGCTGCTACTCGGCTTTCCCAGCCCCTGAACACCCCTTTGCTTTTGAGCCCACCTGAGAGTGTACCTCTCTGTCCCAGCAGAAACGGGTACTCCAGGCCCCAATCGCAGCCCTTATGCTATGGAGATGCATTCTGAACAGACGGTGACCTCTGTGAGGACAAGACTGTGCCTGATCATCTTAGCTTCTCTCTGGCTCTGGGCCAAAAGTGGCCCAGGGCAGACAATAAACCCACATCTGTGGAACTGACTGGAAGCCAAGGGTGGCCTAAAGCCACAGGCTGCTGATTCACACCTTGGCTGAGGAGGAGGAAATGGTGACGCCACCACGTGGGTTCTAACTTTCTTTGCCAGCACAGCAGGCGGGGGGCCATGCGATTCTGCTTAATGAAGCAAAACAGAAAATACCATGCTTGTGTGCTTAAAGGCAACTTCTTCCTTCAGGACTGAGATGGGGATTGGAAAGGTGACTGTCCCCTTACAAAGAGTCAATGATAGGCAGGGGAGCCAAGCGTGATCCTGACAAACTGCTCCACCTTTGTATGCCTCAGTTTCCACATTTGTGAAATGGGCCAATAACAGCATCTGTGTAGCAGACATGCGTTGTTTTTGCCTGCCCAAGCTCCATGCTCCGTTCTCCCAGCAACAGTGCCCTGAATCTCCTTCCACAGCGATCCCTCTCACTACCTGCAGTTCCAGTGGGGTCGTCGATCTTACTATCCCACTCACACCTGGCCTATAGGGTCAGGTAATCTGGTTGGGCCAGTCAGTCTCTCCTTCTGGAACTGGACTCTTGAGTGGCTAAAAGGTCTGAAAATGGGTGGATCAGCTGCCTGCCTGGTGATGTCCTACTACCTACTGGAGTTCCCACGCCCTGGATGGCTCCAGCTGCCCATGTTCTTTTCGAGGCTGGGTGCTGAGCTTTTCCCTTGATTCTGCCAGCCCCACCAACAGGAGTTTGGCTTAGGTTAGCCACGTCTAACTTAAGAGACTAACTCAATACAGTCTGCTTGGCTTAAGTTAGCCACGTGTGTTTCTGTCACGTGCAATCCCAGAATCCTAATACTCCTTATCTCTCAGAGCTGCTGTGTGGATTCAAAGACATAAAGCATGAAAAGCCTTGAGCACATAGTAAGCACTCAGATAAATGATAGCTCTTCTATATCGTTAATAATAAAAGTTACTATTGAATCTTGAGAACAAAACAAATTTGGAGTTATTTAATCACCCTGGAAATTCAGAATTAGTACTGGCTTGCACAGTCCCCTCTAATAACCCTCCTCCCTCTCTTCTCTTTCTCTCCCTCCATCTCCACGGTCTGCACACGGCTCCTCATTTGGACAGGGGCTCCTGGGTCTCTGTGCTCTGCTTTCTGCATTCTCCTGTGAAGGGCTCTCCTACCCATCCCTCAAGCTGGGGAACTGCTTCTGAGCACCAACCAGCTCCTCCTGCTACTCCATTGACTTGTATCCTGAACTGCCTCTGGTCCCTAGCCTGGCCTCAGCCTTCGTGTGCTGTACTGGGGCTATGGTCTTCCTAAGGGGTCCCATGCCTTCTCTCCTATGGCTCTCAGGCCAGCCAGGAGCCCCCAGATCCTTCTGGCCCCCACCTGCCCACAGAGCTTCATCTCCAGCACTCAAACCTCTCCTGCTTTTTCAAGCACTCCATGTGCCAGGGTTTCCATTTCTTTACTCTACTGTTCTCTCTGCCTGTACTGCCTTCACCCTGGCCCACTTGGCAGCATCCCTCTCATGCTTTGTGACTGTCCTCAGGTCACCTCTGCGGTGCTGCCTTCCCCAGGACCAGGTCCCCCAGAAGCCCAGGGCACCTGTCTGTCTGCCTGTCAGGACACTAACCTTCTTAAGGTCTCAATCTCCATTTTGCCTATCCACGTTTGTTATCTCTGTCGCCCAGGCTGGAGCGTAGTGGCGCAAATACGTCTCACTGCAGCCTCTATCTCCTGGGCTCAAGCAGTCTTCCTGCCTCAGCCTCCCAAGGTGCTGGGATTACAGGCAAGAACCATCACACCTGGCTAATTTTGTTGGTTTTTAGTAGCGATGAGGTCTCACTATGCTCCCTAGGCTGGCGTCCAACTCCTGGGCTCAAATGATCCTCCCGCCTTAGCCTCCCAAGGTGCTGGGATTACAGGCATGAACTACCACGCCCAGCCCATAAAATGAAGCTTTCTTGGTGGTTGCTGTTTTTTCGAATTGGTAGTTCTGGCAGCCTTGCCAGATAAAGAATAGGATGCCCAGTAACATCTGAATTTCAGATAAACAATGAATAATTGTTTCTCATAAATATGTCCCAAATATTGCATGTTTATTTGAAATTGAAATAGAACTGAGCATCCTGCATTTTCTTTTCTTTTCTTTTCTTTTTTTTTTTTTTTGAGACAGAGTCTCAGTCTGTTGCCCAGGCTGGAGTGCAGTACCACGATCTCAGCTCACTGCAACCTCCATCTCCTGGGTTCAAGTGATTCTCCTGCCTCAGCCTCCTGAGTAGCTGGGACTACAGGTGCCTGCCACCACGCCTGGCTAATTTTTGTATTATTAGTAGAGATGGGGTTTCACCATACTGGCCAGGCTGGTCTTGAACTCCTGACCTCATGATCCACCCACCTCGGCCTCCCAAAGTGCTGGGATTACAGACGTGAGCCACTGCGCCTGGCCGGCATCCTGCATTTTCATTTGGTAACTCTGGCCACCCTCAGCCCTGGGATAGCCTGAGACAGGGCTGCAGAAGCAGGCAGGTGAGCTCTGCCCACAGCCCCTCCTCCCTTTACCATTTGAAGAAGGCCCTGGGCTGAGAGCCATGCCCACCTGCAGGCATCTAGGGAGGAGAAAGTACTGCAGTTTGGAGAATGGAGCAGAGTCCGATGGGTTGTGGCAGAGCTCAGGTTTGCAGGCTTCTGCAGAGGCAGATCCGGCATGGTCTGTAGTCTGAGGTCACAGGGCACCAGAAACGTCATCCAGGTTGGAGGTGTGCCCTACAGCCCACAGGCAGAGTCCTGAGGAGGCAGCCACACAAGCTCGGGCCCCGGCCCACTGCTGGAGGCACGGAACTTCCTGAGTCTATCATGTCAGCCGGTTCCCATGTCACATCAGTGGCAAAGGATGCCAGTTTCACCCAGGGGCCAGCTGACCCCCTCGACAAGGGCTCTAGGATAGGGACCACAGGGCCTCAGGTTCTGGGCATTACCCGGGCCAGCAGCACCCCTCCTCAGGCATTCTGCATAAAAGTTCATTGGATCTCCCCAACAAAGCCCCCTATTGTCCAGAGAAGGCTCAGGGCCAACAGTGAGTGAATGACAGAATCAAATTAGAACCCAGGCCCAGACTGCAGAAGCCACATGGCCTTCTCAATAAACCTCGTCTTCTCTTTTGGCCACGTGTGGGTGCTCACAACTCACTGGTTGAGCCTACCAGACTAACAGGCTGCTCAGTGGGGACAGCAGTTTCCTTTCCTGCAGCTGCAGGGACCCACAGCTGGCTTCATCGCTAAGGGGAAGGGGAAAACTGAGTCATGCAAAGCGAGACTGCTCCCCTGACGTTCCCTCTACCACAGCTCTCTCTCCGAGGAAAAAAGGATGCACAATTTGCAAGCAGGACGTGAGTGTCATGGAGGGAATGGCACGGTCCCTCCAGCCTTCCTTGTTTGGCAGTATGGTAACTAGGCTGCTTGCCAACCTGCCAGTACCTCCGGAGGGAGGCAAGAGGACACGCGGAACGCCCAGGGAAGTGGGCTGTAGGGCACACCTCTAACCTGGATGACGTTTCTGGTGCCCTGTGACCTCAGACTACAGACCATGCCGGATCTGCAGAACTTAAACCTGCAATTCTTCCCAACCCCATTCAGCTGTAAGCGCGATGGGGAAGGGCCTGAACTTGCTGAGCAAGGAGCATTTTAACCAGGAAAGCATCTGCCCAGGCCTTCCCTCGTGGTATTTTAAACTCATCGTTTTCTATTTCTCTAGCTCACAGACTGGAAAGCCACATCCAGAGACCTCCCTCTGCGGCAGGAGTTGGGAAAGAGCCTCAGAGGCAGGAGGACAGGAGGATCCTTTGGGACAGGACAGACAGCAGGATGTGGGGATCTGACTGGAGCTGCCCCAGCTTGGCACAGCTTCTTTTTAAAAATGAGCATTTGCTGCTTTTTCAATTTCTACTAAAAACAAGAATACATGTTCTTTGCAGAACATTCGGAAAACAGAAAAGCACAGACAAGCAAAAAAAAAGGAATGACATCTTATCAGCTGTATTTCTGAGCTTACACAGACTCCTATTTTCATCCTTCATTTGTAATCAGGTGAAAATCAGCCTGAGTATGTTATTTTGCAAACCAGCTTTAGCTATTTCAAATTCTTGTGATAGAAGATGGAATAGTTTTACCATCTTGATGGTATTCTAGCACATGGATATAGCACATTTTATCTTGTTCTCTACTGATGTACTTAGAAGTGGTTACCCACCTTTTATGATCATAAACGATACTAGGTTTGTACACTCCTAATACAGTTTACCATGATCAAACCTCAATTAGATGCTAGGCCCCTTTAATTCTCACATTATTAGCCCTATGAAATTGGAACTATTTTTATCCCTATTTTATAGATGAGGAAACAGAGGCGCAGAGGCTTGTCTGAGGTCACACAGTTGGTAAGTGGCAGAGCAGAGATTTGAACCCAAGTTGTCTGATGTACTTTCTCAGCCCACTAGAGGCACAGAATGGCACTGATTCAAAGTCTGAACTACAGTGAAAAAAATTTTTTTTTGAGATGGAGTTTTGTGCTTGTTGCCCAGGCTGGAGTGCGATGGCACGATCTCGGCCCACTGCAACCTCCGCCTCCCAGGTTCAAGCAATTCTCCTACCTCAGCCTCCCAAGTAGCTGGAATTACAGGCGTGCACCACCATGCCCGGCTAATGTTTGTATTTTTAGTACACACGGGTTTCTCCATGTTGGTCAGGCTGGTCTCGAGCTCCTGACCTCAGGTGATCTGCCCGCCTCAGCCTCCCAAAGTGCTGGGATTATAGGTATGAGCCATCATGCCCGGCCTAAAGTGACATTTAAATAGTTTGAAGATATAACTGCTCCACCTCCTTTGACCTTGAGACACCTGCCATACACAGAGTGTACCAGAGCAGGCTGCAGCTTCTCCCATTGAGGATGACCGGCCAGGTAGGCTGAGGGGCTTGTGCATTGCACCTATAGGGTGGGGGACGGGATGGGGGAAAATGGTTGACCAAGTCTCTAGCAGAGCAAAGCATCAACACAGAAATGCCCTCTGCTTGCCACTCACTTGGCATATACTGCTTGCCACTCACTTGGCATATACAGCTTGCCTGTGTGACAAGCACCTACTTTTTCCCAATCAAAAGAAAGCAATAGTCATTAAAGAAAAACCTACCCAAGGGGCCTTAAGAGGGCCCTACCTCTTGTGACACAGACACAGTAGGGGACAAGAGCCCCCTGCACAATAGGTAGGAATGGCTCTGCCTTGCTCCCGGGCCTATCCCAGCAGCAGCACGGGACCAGTCTGGGGCAGGCATCCCCCCAAACGCCTCTTGAATGAAAGACCATGAAGACTGTATAGTGTAGCCTCGGGGCAGCAGGCTGGAAAGCGGTGCAGAAATTTAGATCTGACAATTATTATCATCAGTTGTACTTTTCATGACTACCGCTTATTGAGTATCTTTATTTCATTTGATTTTAGCCGACGGAGTCTCCCTTTGTCACCCAGGCTGGAGTGAAGTGGTGCAATCTTGGCTCACTGCAACCTCCCAGGTTCGAGAGATTTACTGAGTGCTTTTTATACCCATGAGGCTCAGTACTGCGCGCTAGGTACTATGACTATTCCCATTTTACAGATCCTCACACAGCTCAAGGTCGCCCTGCTCAGGAGCTCTTGAAGAGAATTCAAAGCCAGGTCTTTTCATCAAGAAGGTAACGGTGGGTTGGTAAGACATGTGCTAGCAGTTGGCATTCCTTCCAGCAGCAGGGCTGGAGTACAGATTCCGTGCATACATCACCAAAAGCCTGCACAATCATCTTAGAAGGAAGTCACTGCACCTATCTTACAAATGTAAAAACGAAGGGGGGCATTCAGCAAGCTGCCCAGGGCCATGCAGACTTGAACCCAGATGTTTGGCTCTAACACCCAAGTTCTTGACACTCCACTTTGCTGCCCTGCCCTGTGTGTTCCCGCAAAACGGGTGCCAGGGATACGAGGAGGGGGAAACTGGTGGCTGGAGAAGAGAATGCAGCTAAGTTGGCAGCAGATCCGTGGTTTGTCCTAGACCATTGGGCTCACCTGCCGGAGGCCCTGATGGGACTGAGAATGCTGGCAATGCCTACCAAGGGCACGATCTACTCTTCCAAACTCAGCTGCTCAGTACAGTGCCCCCCGGGCTTCCGGAGCCTGGCAAATCAAGGAGGGAGGTTTCAGAGCTGGCAGCACAGAGCCTGCAGAGCCATCATGCCAGGGGTGCAATCCACCCAGAGCTTCCTGGAGTGAGCTTCCACCACTGAGGGCTGGTGGCAGCCTGCACTTCTTCAGTCAGGGCTGAATAAATGGTGAGATCAGAGAAGGGCCTGGATGGCCCCAGTATTTCATATAAGAGGAAACCAGGGCCCAGAAGCCTAAGTGACCCACCCAAGATCACTCAGTTCCATGGTGGGATCACAGGGTCGCCCCATGTCTCTCCTAGACAGAAGGGCATCTAGCCCAATTCCCATGTAGCCACTCCTTGCTGTGTGACCTCAGGCACATGCTTCCACCTCTCTGAACCTGCAGTCTCCTCAAGTGGAAAACAGAAAACTAATATAATTACCTGAAGGATTAGTGTCCCAAATGTATACATAAATCCCATCAATCAATAAAAGACAAATAACCCAATATATTTAAAAAGAGGCAAAGGATAAAAACTGGTAATTCACAGAGGAGGAAACTGAAATGGCTGATAAAGGTGTGAAAAGCTGCTCAACCTCGCTGGTGTGAGCAAGCGCCACTTTTGCCCCTATTGGATTGGCAAAGACTGAAAAGTCTGATGATACGGAGTGTTAGCAAGAAGAGAGAGCAAAGGGAACCCTGGGGATGTAAATGAAAAGTTGAAAACGCACAAACCACAAGGCCCAGTAATTCTACTGTGGATCCCTGTGCAAGAAGGCAGCTGTAAGACAGTCAACTGCTGGAAACACCCTAACAGTTCCCAGCAAGAGCTTGAAAAAATAGGGGCATATTCATCAATGCCATAGTAAACAACAGTTAAAACGAACTGGAGCTACCTGGATCAACATAGATCTCAAAAGTGTAATGCTTTTTTTTTTTTTTGAGACAGAGTCTCACTCTGTTGCCCAGGCTGGAGTGCAGTGACGCAATCTTGGCTCACTGCAATCTCCGCCTCCCGGGTTCAAGCGATTCTACTGCCTCAGCCTCCTGAGTAGCCGCGATTACAGGCATGCACCACCACACCTGAATAATTTTTGTATTTTAAGTAGAGGTGGCTTTTCACCATGTTGGTCAGGCTGGTCTCGAACTCCTGACCTCATGATCTGCCTGCCTCCGCCTCCCAAAGTGCTGGGATTACAGGCATGAGCCACTATGCCTGGCCGTGTAATGCTTTTTGATAGTTTTAAAACATTCACGACAATACAAGATATTAGGGAATGGTAAAAAGGAAAAGATATTAAAAAGTCCACGGGCTGGGGTGGGAAGGGGACTGATCGCAAATGGGTGTAGGGGATCTTTTTGGGGATGATAGAAATGTTATAAAACTGGATTGTGGTGATGGTTGCAGTGAATTGCACACTTACGATGGATGAATTTTATAATATGTAAATTATACCTCAAGAAAGCTGTTAAGGAAAATATCTTATCTCTTAGTCTATTTTTCACAAGTGCATGGGAATGATCAACATCAAATGCAGGATAGTGGTTTATGGGGGAGGGGCAGCACTGGGGAGCGAGCACAGGGGGCTTTGCATCTGCGATGCTTTATTTCTTAAAAATAAAAAAAGTTTTGAAACCCACACGGCAAAATATAGAGATGTGAAGACTTGGAAGGTATGTAGATATAGATATTTATTTTATTCTATGTATCTTTTCTATGTGCCAAGTATTTTATTACTATATTGACAATATACCTATTTGAGCCGGGCGAGGTGGCTCATGCCTGTAATCCTAGCACTTTGGGAGGCCAAGGTGGGCAGACCACCTGAGGTCAGGAGTTCGAGACCAGCCTGACCAACATAGCGAAACCCCATCTCTACTAAAAATACAAAAATTAGCTGGGCGTGGTGGTGAACGCCTGTAATCCCAGCAATCCAGAAGGCTGAGGCAGGAAAATTGCTGGAACCCGGGAGGCGGAGGCTGCAGGGAGCCGGGATTGCACCACTCCAGCCTGAGTGCCAGAATGAGACCCCGTCTCAAAAAACAATTATATATGTACCTATTTGAAAGGGCTGCTCTGATGCCTAAACTCATCTAGAGAGCCTGACCCAGTGCCCTGCTCAGGTTACTGAGCCACTGTTATTCTTGCTGCCGTAAATACTATAACCATCTTGCTCCTCTTAACATTTAAAGATGTTGAGGCCGGGCGCGGTGGCTCAAGCCTGTAATCCCAGCACTGTTGGAGGCCGAGGCGGGTGGATCACGAGGTCAAGAGATCGAGACCATCCTGGTCAACATGGTGAAACCCCGTCTCTACTAAAACTACAAAAAATTAGCTGGGCATGGTGGCGCGTGCCTGTAATCCCAGCAACTCAGGAGGCTGAGGCAGGAGAATTGCCTGAACCCAGGAGGCGGAGGTTGCGGTGAGCCGAGATCGCGCCATTGCACTCCAGCCTGGGTAACAAGAGCGAAACTCCGTCTCAAAAAAAAAAAAAAAGATGTTGAGACAGAGTCGGCCAGCATCTCCAGGCCCCTGCTGCTGAGACTAATGCTTCTGTACATCCCTCTCCAGTGTGGGAAATGGGGTGATCCAAATAAAACCCACAAATTCTACCTGGAGCTCTTCTTCCTCCCCTCAAGCCAAAGACAACCTAGCTGGGGAGGGTCTCCCAGAATGTCATCCTCAGAAGCCCCCTCTCCATTCATCCCCAAGCCCTCGGGCTTCAGTGCAGGAAAGATGCCAGCAGAGAAAGGAAGCAGTCCCCCAAACCTTCATCTCTCTGCTTCCAACAGAGGGTGGTGGTTCCAGGGAAACCCTCTCCAAACAATATTATGGATAACGGTCATCAACCTGCCAGGATCTCAGAGGCCCCTGGAGCTTCTGGCCCCGCATTCTCCAGACCTGGCCTATGGCTCTGCCCCTGGCCCCTGGATGATGGCTCTGCCTATGGGTGACTGAGGCCGACCCTGGAGAGGATACCATTCCGATCTTGGAGAAGGCACCATTTCAGATGGAGCAGGTGGCCCAGCCCTGTTAGGCAATCCTGAACTCCAGGTGCAGTTCTCCAATGACATCTAAAGCACCCATGACCTTGTCCATCACAGGCAAGTGGGTGATGAGCATGTGGTGGCCGAGGTGGCTGCAAATGGGGAAGGGGTGGTGGGAAATTAGGGGGTGTAGTAAAGGGGACTCTCAAAAACTGACTTGTGTATTCTCTGGTGTAGTGGCTGGGGTAGGATGTGTGTGATGCTGCCTCCCAGGAGGACATGCAGCAATCAATGCATGGAGACCTTTTGTGTGTCACAGTTGGGAAGAGGGATGACTAGTGGGTAGACACCAGGGATCTGCTAAACACCCTACAATCCACAGGACAGCCCTATAACAAGGAATGACCAGCCCACGATGGCAAAACTGTTGAGGCTGAGAAACTCTGCCCTTGAGGGATACAGCAGTATTTACACAGAAGCTAGAGCTTAGAGAGGCAAACCAACTAGTCCAAGGTCACACAGTAGGACCGTTCAACTCCCCAGCTGATGCTGTCTCTCCAGGGTGGCTTCAGAAAGAGGGATACCAAATGGGAGTCAAAGTCCAGGCCCGCCAATAGCTGCCTTCATGCCCGCTCTTTCCAGAGTGTGTGTGGGGCTGGGGTGGAGCTTGGGAACAGCAGTGGTGGTCGCCCGCCACAGGCATCCATTTCTGTTGGGTGCGGCCCCCCTGCCATCATGGCAGTAAAGTTCCTGTGGATGACTCGGGCTTCAGTTCAGCCCATCGCCCCTCCTCATCTGATGAACCCAGAAGGCTGGACTAGAAGGGAGAAGGCCCCTTGAATCACATGAGTGACTAAACCCACTTGCAGAAAAACAAGGTCTTGGTGAGTCCCCCCAGCATGTGACTTTGGCATGCTCCCAATCAGTGACAAGATACCTCGGGACAGGCAGGAAGGGAGCTAATGGTTAGGGAACTCCACCCCTGCCACGTGGCTGCTCCCCCAGGAAATGGACAATACCATCCCCATTACACAGATGAAAAACTGAGGCTGAGAGGCGACACAGCTACCAGCTGGGAAGCCAAGATCTGATCCCCAATCTACGTTTTAACATAGAAACTTGTCTCCTAAACAAGTTTCTATGGGGCTCCTAAAAAGTGGCTGAAAGCTTCAAAAGATGCTTCTCAAAGCTGCAAAATCTTCAAAAAACTGGCAGCGATGGAGCTGACAGAGCAGAGAATGAAAAGCTTCCAGGCTTTCACTAATGATATGAGAGATTTCCCAGTTTTTCAGAGGACTTTGCTCAAATTATGGGGGTACTGGATCTGGGAAGTGGTGTGGTCTTTTCGGCATCCAACAGACCTGGATCTACATCCCTCCTTGGCTCCTGACTGTGACCTTTGGCGTGGGACCTCACTCTGCTGAGCCCTGGTTTCCTCATCTGTCAAATGGGCTTAAGATCCTCAAGCCTGATATGGAGTGGCCAGGAAGGGTGAGTAGACCGCGATGGCCGGGCCTCAGTGGCAGTATCTATTCTCATTTTGCCAGCTCACAGACCTGGTGGGAGGTGGCATGGAGAATTCCAGACTTCCTCCTGTTGCCATGTTGGTGAAATCTGTCTTCATGCCCAAGAGGCAAACTCAGTTACGCACTAACAGGCTCAAACAAGAAACTAAGATTTGGCAGCATTTGAAAACAGTTAACAAAAAATCAAAAAAGGAAGAAAAAAAAAAAGACAATTTAGCTCAGCTCTGGAATCAAGGGAAACCTCACTCTATTTAAAGATGCCACAGGTCCAGGAAATAGCTTCCCACCGCCTGGCTAAGGGCTGAACAACTGGCTGCCCAGCCAATAACAATACAGAATCACACATCACACCGTTTCTTATGGAGAGCATGGAGTGGGTTCCCGGCTATCTCCTTTCAGAATTTCACAGGCTATTCATGGAAGGCATGTAGATCTACTGTGTAAGAATTAGTTCTTTAAAAAAAATGATTTGAAGACGACTTCCAGGGAGGTCAAGGAGCTTAATTTAGCCAGCCAACGCCCTTTTCTATTCATTGTTCTATACTTCTTTGTTAGGATTTTTTCCCTCCCTCTTACTCTTTTTCCCTTCCTGGTTAACTTCTCTGCAGCCAGGCTCAGCCACTGCCCACTTCTCACCGCCAGAGACACTATAGCCCCCTTCCTGCTGTAATGAGGCCCTCCCCAAGGCCTCATGTGGGCCCATCACCCCACATCCCCTTTATCTCCACCCAGAACCTGAAGAGGTGGTCCCAGGGCCTCCTGAATCTGCAGACGTGTCCCCTAGGTTGCTGCGGAAGCCACTTTCCACCTGCAGGTCACTGTCAGTCCCAGGCCCCCCTTCTAGAGGGAGGGAAGCCCGAATGCAGCTCTGTGTTCTAGGACCTGCAACCTCTGAGCCTCAGCCTTTTCATCTGCAGAACAACGCTACTGTCCCATTTTCTCAAGTCCTTGCCAGCTCCAAACAAGATTCCCATGTTCCAGAGGGAGATGCCAGGAGAAAACTTTCATACATTTTTTAACAGAAGTTCCTGGAGAGAGGGGGCAGGGGATGTTTTTAACCCTTTAAAGGTGCAGCCACTCAAATGATCCATGCCGAGAGATCTCCATTGCCCAGGCTGGCTCTTGCAAAAGAACGGAGTCAAACTCGGCGATCCCTAGAGGGGCTACCTGTGGCTGGGCCCTGCAGGTCTGCGCGCCTCTGGACAAGGAGTGGCAGGGCGGGCGGCCTGGGAACAGGCGCTTCTCTCTCACCCGCTTTCTGTCTCTGCCCCCTCACCGGCTGGGGCCAGACTTTTCCACTCATGAGCAGGACGGGAGTAGGGTGGGGGGCACGGAGGAGACAGAAAGGGTAGAGGAGCCGCAGAGAGGCGAGTAGGGGGGCGAGGCGGGAGGAAGGGATGGAGGAGGAGAACGCGGCAAAAGCGGGGAGGGGAGGCAGTGGGGAGGAGTCGGGAGGGACCCGGGCAGCGCCGCTGCAGGGCCGAGGGGAGAGCCGGGGAGGAGGGGACGGGAAGCGCTGGAGGCAGAAGTTTTCCGAGCCGGGGGCCCTCGGTCGCCCCCGGCGGGACGCGGGCTCGAGGGGGCGTGGGGGCCGCGCCGCACTCACATAATGCTTGTTGGGCACCCGCCGCTTCTGCACGTCCAGCACCTTCACCTCCACGATGCTGCGCCGCGGCGGCATGGCCGCTCCTCCGCCCGCCGCGGGCCGAGTGCGGGTGCGGGGGACGCGGGGTGCGGGGAGCACTGGGGGCGCGCCGCCGCGGGCCGGGAGCCTGGAGCCGAGCGCGATCGCCACCCGGACAGAGCACGAGCCGCCGCCGCCGCTGCCGCCGCCCTTCGCTCGGCGCGCACTCCAGCCCGGCCCCGCCGCCGCCGCCCGCCCCCGGCCCGCCCCCCGCACCGCCCCCCGCGCCGCCGGCCCGCCCCCCTTAAAGGGCCCGGCCCAGGCCCCCGCCCCCCGCGCGCGGACCCCGCCAGCCACGTCCGGCCCCCGCTCGGCCCCCGCCCGGCCTTTGTCCGGGTGCTGAGCCGCCGCGCCGGGGGAGGGGACGGGCCTGCACCCACCGCCCGCTCATTGACTGACGTGCGGATTCAATTCCGCAGGCTTGCTCAGGCAGCCGCCGCCACGGCCAGATTGGAGAGACGGACTCCCGGGTTCGAATCCCGGCTCTGCCGCTTTTCCACTCTGTGCCCTTAGGTGAGTTGCTTAACCTCTCTGGGCTGGGTCTCTTCATCTATAATATGGGCCTAGTAGTACTGCCTGCCAGTAAGCCATTCCGCAGTGCAGTCCATGTTAGGAGTGCTGGCAATCCTAAATCCACCCCAAGCCCTGATGATTCAGGAAGAGCAAGGGGCCAGTGACCAGGTTCGCCCAGGCTCACAGTCCGGGACATGGGGAGTGAGGGAGAGAAAAACTGCAACAAATGCACGTAGGTAAAATGTAATTGCGATGAAAGCAACAAAACGGGGTAGAAGGGTGGTGACGATGTGTGAGGGGCACCTGGGTGCTTGATAGCAAGGCCGTACGTTCTCAGTTGCAGAGCATTTACTGCTCATCAGGTGCCGCGGGCCCTGCTTTTCAGAAATGTTGTCTTTGCATCCTCAGGCCGACTCTAGGAGGAAAAGGTGGTTGACCCATTTTACAGAGGTCGCGGCAGAAGGCGGCCGCTAGAGTCGGGGAGTAGGTGGATGGAGCCCATCGCTGCCCGGCTCCAGGTGGATCTCACTCGTTGAAGCTGCCGTGGCTGGGGCAGCTCCTTGTTTCTTCATCTAGTGCCTCCTAGCACTGGCTGGGCACTGAGTCACTTTCAGAAGATGTTGGCTGAATGAATGGATAAATGAATATGTAATGCATGGACTGGAGGTTTAGGCCCCTAGCCCGTGTTCTCACAGCCAGTAAGGGGGCTCTTTTCAACAAACCGATGACTCTCCTCCATGCCACGACAGAGTTCTTCCCCACTTCGGTCCCGGATCAGCATTTGGAAGAGGGTGGGCTTATCCAGGGGAGGACTGCTCTCAGCTACCCTGGCCAGGCCACATGGATGATTTGGTGCTGATTCACTTTGGATCCGCCCCTCCATTTGCTCCTCTGACTTCCTTGCCAGACTTTACCATCCTGCCTGGGCCCCAGAGGCTGGCCTGTGTGGATTTCACTGTCCTGGTCTTCCTGTTGGGTTTGGCGGGTGGGAGGCCCTGGGAGGAGATTGAGGGCAGGAGAGAGGGAGGTCTGGGTATTTAATCCCCAAGCCCCTCCTCCCTGGTGGTTTTTACCAAAGGTGCCCTTCCTCATGTGGTCTCTCTCAGGGTTCCTGAAGCCACTTTTCTGCTCAGGACTGTGACAATCTTGCTGTTGCAAGCCCTGAGTACTGCGCCATCCTGGTCTCTCCCTTAGCCCCACCCACACCTGTATACATTGACCCTTTACTAAACTGTCTTCATGGACCCAGCTTGAGGGTGGCATCTGTTTGGTGCCAGGACCCTCACTGATAAAATTCCTGTAAGGCACATTCTTCTGAAGTACAGTTCCCAAGTCTAAGGGTCCTAAGGTCTCATTGGAAATGTCCAAAGAAGTGAAGGTCTGCTTTTCTGTCCCTGCTACCTCGTTCATTGCCTTATTAGGAGACAAGCCTTCCTAATAAAGCAAAAGCTAGAGGCCATCTGTGAATCAGCCAGCTTCCTTTTTCCAGAGAAGCAAAGAGACCTGCTTCCAGCCACACCCTGAGTGGCAGAGTATGCCCATCTCTTCTGCCCTGGCAGGCCTGGCTTGGGGAAGACAAAGTTCCCTCCACAACCACCTGCAGCAGAAGTTGCTGTCCCTGCATCTTTCCATATCTTTCCTTTGTCTTTTTGATTGTAGTAAAAAATACGTAACATAAAATTTAACAATTCAACCATTTTTAAAGCATACAGTTCAGTGGTATTAAGTACACTCATGTTGTTGTGTGACCATCACCACTATCCCTCTCCAGAACCTTTTCATCTTTGTAAACTTGAGTTCTGTCCCTATTAAGCACTGACTCTCCACCACCTTCTCCAGGCCTTGGCAACCATCATTCTTTCCATCTCTATGAATCTGACTACTCTAGGTACTTCATGTGAGTGGAATCACACAGTGGTTTTTTTTTTTTTTTTTTTTATTTTTTGTCTGGCTCATCTCACTTAGCATAATGTCCTCAAGTTTCATCCATGTTGTAGCATCTTGGAAATAGATGTTGGAAGTAGATGCTCAGTGCTGCAAATTAAAATTAGCACCTTGACAAAGGATCTTTCAGCAAGGCAATTTTCACTTCTTGGACTGCAGGAAGGGTACCCTCACTAGCCATCTTGCCGTGAGAGTACAATGAACCAAGGAAAACACACAAATTCATCCCTTATGCATTTGGGGTCGTCCTTACTGCTGTGTCTGATCTCTACTGGCTGGAGCCAGACCTCACAATGTAAACTAAAACCCGATTGGCTAACAACTTAAAACTATTCTAAACAGGTAAAAGCAGTGGAGAGTTGGGACATGCCTGTGAGCACGTCCAGCACAGATATCTTGGTTAAAGTACAAGGACATAGAATGTACTATGTACCTGTAAGCATGGCATGTCTAACGGCTACATAGGATAGGGCTTATAACAAAGTTAGCAAGAAAGGAAACTTTAAAAAGGAACTTTTCTACTTCCCACATAGCATGTATCAGAATTTTCTTCCTTTTTATGGCTGAATAATATTCCATTATACATGTATATATATATATATACATATATGGCACTTTTTCATTATCCGTCTGTCAATAGTCACTTGGGTTGTTTTCATCTTTTGGCTATTCTGAATAATGCTGCTGTGAACATTGGTATAAGAATATCTGTTCAAGTCCCTGCTTTCAATTCTTCTGTGGATATACCAAGAAATGGAATTGCTGGATTATATGGTAATTCTATGTTTAATTTTTTTCTTGAGGAGTCCCTAACTGTCTCCCACAGGGGCTGTGCCATTTTACATTTCCTCAGCAATGCACGAAGTTTCCAATTTCTCCATATCCTTGCCAACACTTGTTATTATGTGTTTTTTCTGTTTTCGTTTTTTTTTGTTTAACACAGTCTCACTCTGTCTCCCATGCTGGAGTGCAGTGGCGTAATCTCAGCTCACTGTAACCCCCGCCCCCCAAGTTCAAGCAGTTCTCCTGTCTCAGCCTCCTGAGTAGCTGGGACTATAGGCACCCACCATGCCTGGCTAATTTTTGTGTTTTTAGTAGAGATGGGGTTTCACCATATTGGTCAGGCTGGTCTTGAACTCCTGACCTCAGGTTATCTACCCACCTCAGCTTCCCAAAGTGCTGGGATTACAGCCACGAGCCACCGTGCCCAGCCTTGATTTGTTTTTTAAGAGACAGGGTCTCATTCTGTCACCCAGGCTGGAGTACAGTGATTTGATCATGGCTCACTGTGGCCTCTATCTCCTGGGCTCAAGGAATCGTCTGCTTCAGCCTCCCTGATACCTGGGACTATAAGTACCCACCACCACATCTGGCTAATTTTTAAATTTTTCTTTTGGAGAGACAGCATCTCACTATGTTGACCAGGCTGATTTTGGACTCCTGGCCTCAAGTGATTTTCCTGCCTTGGCCTCCCAAAGTGGTGGGCTTACATGTTTGAGCCACTGGGCCCGGCCTGTTTTTATTTGTTTATTCATTCCTTTGTTTTTGATAATAACTATTCTAATGGATATGAAATGGAATCTCACGGTGGTTTCGATTTACATTTCTCTAATGATTAGTGATAGTGAGCATCTTTTCATATGCCTGTCGGCCATTTGTATATCTGCTTTGGAGAAGTGCCTATCAAGTCCCCTGCCCATTTTAAAATTAGGTTATTGGTTTTTTTCTTCTTGCCTCTCTATAGCTCCCATTTACCTCCTCGACACCTTGGGCTTTTCTGAGTGGCCACCATCGTTTTTGGAGAACTGAATTGTGAGCTAGTGATGCAGTTTAGGCTGGCTGTTTGGACTGGAAAGCTCCATTTAGGCTCTGCTTGGGAGAGCTGAAGATTATCTGCTGAGAAAAATCTCAACCCAGATGGTCACTACAGTTCACTGGAGCTGGACTAGTTCCTTGTTACAAACGCAGAACACTTCTGCAAATTCAAGTTCATCAGGGAGCCCAAACCTAAGGGAGAACGCGAATGGAAGAGAAATCCCACTTGGAATTCAAATCCTAAGAATGGGTTGTCACTGCAGTTATATTCCTTGAGGTTTGCTGATGGGGCTAGTCCTGGGTTATGGTGCTTTATATACACGATCTTAATTATGATACTAGCCCTGCAAGTTGGATGCCATCCTTTTCATTTGCTGATGGGAAACGGAATCTGAGTGAAGTGAAAGAGTCTAAGGCCACGAAGCTGGTCTGGAGCAGGCACCTGGAGCCAGCCTGACTCCAGACTGTGTTCAGCTGGGAATCGGTGTCCAGTGCTTGCTCAGCCACTTGCCAAGTGTGTGATCTTGGGCAAGCCACTTGACCTCTCTGTGCCCCAGTCTCTTTATCTGTAAGATGGGGATAAGACCTGTAGGCTTGTTCTGAGAGCATCTAAATTAGATCACATGTTTAAAGCCCCATGCATTTTTTATTATTTTGCTACTGACCAAACTGACAACTAAACATCTCCCTTTAACCTGCATCCGTATTTATTTTGGATGGATATCTTTACCCATCCAAATCTCAAAGCGGATTTTAATCTCAGTGCTGCTCTCAACTGCATTCGCTCTTTTCTCATCTGGACCCTCTCTCTATCCCCTGGCTGTGTGTCCAGGTTCACCTCCCTTTCTCTGTGTCCCAAAAGTAGACATCACTTGTCATCTCTAGAAGAAAATAGATTCCATTTTTTTCCACTGGCAGAGGTGTTTGAACCAGAGTGAGTCCAACTTGTATAGGGGCTGGGTAAAATGAGGCTGAGAGCTGCTGGGCTGCATTCGCAGGAGTTTAAGGCGTTCTTAGTCACAGGATGTGATGAAATAGAATGCAATAATGAAGCTGGCCAAAACCCACCAAAACCAAGATGACAGTGAAAGAGATCTCTGGTTGTCCTCCCTGTTCATTATACATTAGTTATAATCCATTGGCATGCTAAGAGACATTCCCACCAGTGCCATGACAGTCTACAAATGCCATGGCAACGTCTGGAAGTTTCCCTATATGGTCTAAAGAGGGGAGGGACCCTCAGTTCCAGAAATCCCTGCCGTATTTCCTGGAAAACTCATGAATAATTCACCCCTTGTTTAGCACATGATCAAGAAATAACTCTAAGTATACTGAGAGTCTGGCAGCCCTGTGGCCACTCTGCCTATGGAGTAGCCATTCTTTATTCCTTTACTTTCTTTTTTTTTTTTGAGACGGAGTCTCGCTCTTGTTACCCAGGCTGGAGTGCAATGGCGCAATCTTGGCTCACCGCAACCTCCGTCTCCTGGGTTCAGGCAATTCTCCTGCCTCAGCCTCCTGAGTTGCTGGGATTACAGGCACGTGCCACCATGCCCAGCTAATTTTTTGTATTTTTGGTAGAGACGGGGTTTCACCATGTTGACCAGGATGGTCTCGATCTCTTGACCTCGTGATCCACCCGCCTTGGCCTCCCAAAGTGCTGGGATTACGGGCTTGAGCCACCGTGCCCGGCCTCCTTTACTTTCTTAATAAATGGCTTTCACTTTACTCTATAGACTTGCCCACAATTATTTCTTGCATGAGGTCCAGAGCCCTCCCTTGGGGTCTTAATCAGGACCCTTTCTAGTAACGTCACCAACATGCCTTGCCATGTGCAGCTCATTTTCCCACCTTGTCTGCTGGTGAACTCTCACTGGCCTTCAAAGCCCATACTGAATGTCACTGGCATCGCTTCCTCTGGGAAGCCCTGACTCCCAGGAACGTAACTGTCTTCCCCCACCCCCGCTGCCACTGTGCCTCGTCCCAGCTGTCATTCTGGGCTGTGATTGTTTTCTGAATATCCAACTCCTTTGCCAGACTCCAAGCTCCCAAGGAGCTGGAATGGCCTTAATTGTCTCAAATCCCCCACCCTTGGCATAGAATTAGCAAAGAGAGGCCCCAAAGACATGCTGTGGGCTGAATGAACTCATCTCCATCTCATGAACTCTGACCTAAGTCCTCGGAGACATCAACCGAGCCTCCAGGGCTGGGCTTGCTGTCCCCCTGCCCATTCCCCAGAACTCTGCACACCATTTCCCTGTATCACACTGCTCTGGGAGCCCTGGCACTTCCCCTGATTGAGGTGTGGAGTGTAGAGGGTAGAAAAGAAGGTGTATCTTCCACCTTAGCTGACTTCATTCCTCCAAATTCCTGTTCTAGAAGTGCATTTTTCAGGCTCGAGAGCTGTAGACCATAGAAAATCGACCGCGGAGTTCCACGTGGCAGGTTTCTCTGTGATTCGTTCAAGGGGCATTGAGTCCATCGACCTGAATCAGCTTCTGCTCTTTTCGTGATTTCGCTGTCTGCCTGGCTGGCAGGCTGCGCTTCTCCCAAATCCCAAGTCCCCAGGACAGATAGCCAGGCCCAGGGAGCTGAGGCCTGCTCCTTTTCCTCTCTCCATCCACAGCCTCCGGGAAGAAGTTGGCCATGGAAAGAGATTCCCTCCGTGACTGCTGTCTGATTGGCTGGCATTGCAGGGTGGTCATAACTAATGTGGCTGTGCTTTCTAATGCTCAGTGGCCTGGCACACGAGGTTCTGTGAAATAGACCACAGGCTATAAGAAAGCAGACCTTGTGGCAAAATTCCAGGTGCCTGGGTTGCAGGGCAGAAGAGCCTTGGGGGTGGGAGGAGGTCGAGTGATGTTATAGCTCAGGACAGGGAGAAAGAGAACTCAGCTGCCTCTGTCCCATCTTCTCCCTCTTTCCTGGCTGCCAATTGTATCTTCCTAAAGGGAAGCTCTGTGGATCCTCCCCTGCTCAGAAACCCTCACTGGCTCCTACCACTCACACATGCTCATGAGCTTTAGGCTGGCATTAAGGTTTCCGTGGCTGGTGCATTCAGTACTCCTGTCACGTGTACCTACTTTGCATTTATAAATTGTGCATCTCTCTCTCTTTTCCCCACTTTGCAAAGGGAAGTGTGGGTTGTAATGTAACTTTCCTTGAGCACTAACCAATCACTGAATACGGCACCACATAGTTTATGTCAGTTTCTGTATCTAATATGCCCAAGAAGTCTGCAGAGCACATAGTATTTTTCCCATTTCAGTGAGAAAATTGAAGCTTAGAGAAGTTGCCCATGGTTGTAGCACAGGAAAATTGTGGAGCTGGGATTTGGGCTCAGATCTGTCTGGCTGCTTGACTTATGTTCTTTTCATTGAAGCAGAATTTCCCTTGAGGACAGGGGCTGTTGTCCACTCTCCTCATGATGTAGGTGGGAGTGGATACAAAACTAGGAAGACACCAGTCCCTGTCCTCTAAGCTGACCTTTATCACTAGCCAGATGGGTCTTTTGAAAAGGCAAGTCAGATCCTATTCCCCACCCCCACCCCACCTTTGTTGAGAATGCTCCAGTGACTTCCCATTGCACTTAGAATAAAGAGAAGGTCCTCACACCCAACCCCAACCCCCAATGCCCTAGAGAATCTGGCCTCTGGTGACCTGTTGACCTCATAACATCCTGCTCCCCAGCACACTCCCCTGTAGCCACTCTGACCTCTCCATTCTGCTTTTTTTTTTTTTTTTTTTTTTAGACTGAGTATCACTCTGTTGCCCAGGCTGGAGTGCAGTGGCACAACCTTGGCTCACTGCAACCTCTGCCTTCCAGGTTCAAGCAATTCTCCTGCCTCAGCCTCCTGAACTGGGACTACAGGTGCCCACCACCACGCTTGGCTAATTTTTGTATTTTTAGTAGAGATGGGGTTTTGCCATGTTGGCGGGCTGGTCTCGAACTCCTGACCTCAGGTGATCCACCTGCCTCAGCCTCCCAAAGGCTCACACCTGGGATTACTCTCCATTCTTAAAACACACATCTCTTTGCACATGCTGTTCTCTCCTCCTGGAATGCTGTTCCCCCAACTCTCAATCTTTCAAACTTTCCTTTAAATGTCACCTCTTCTGAGGCCTTCCCTAAAGTAGCTTCCCCACCTCCCTGTGTGTTTCCTTCACAGTACTTATTGCTGTTGTCATCCTTCTTTCTTTCTTTTTTTGACGGAGCCTCACTCTGTCATCAGGCTGGAGTGCAGTGTTGCGACCTCAGCTCACCGCAACCTCCGCCTCCGGGGTTCAAGCGATTCTCCTGCCTTGGCCTCCCAAGTAGCTGGTATTACAGGCATGTGCCATCACGTCCAGTGAATTTTTGTATTTTTAGTAGAGATGGGGTTTCACCATGTTGGCCAGGATGGTCTCAATCTCCTGACCTCACGATCTGCCCGCCTCAATCTCCCAAAGTGCTGGGATTACAGGCATGAGCCACTATGCCCAGCCTCCTTTTCTTGTTTCTCTCCCAACTGGAACTTCCCTTGAAGGCAGTCCAGTCTGTCTCATTAATTTTTATCACCCAATGCCAGCACCATGCCAGCAGGCTCTTAGTGAATAGTTGTTGAATATGTGTATGGCTATGTTTTCCACAAGAAGGGCAGGGACCCTTCTGTCCCACAGTATCTGGCCCCTGGTGTGCTCAGCAAATCTTTGTTGAATGGATGGATGGGTGAATGAATGGATAGATGGACGTGTGCACATATGAAAGATCATGTTGATCACAAAAGAGTTCTGAGTTATGTTTTATGTCAATGGGCACATACTCCAGCGGTGTCTGAGGCCTCCAAGCCTGATGACTCTCATCTTGTTCACAGAAGCCTGGAGATACCTGCAGAGAGACTAAGGGTGCTTGAAAGATGGAGGTTACCTACCTTTGAGCTGCTTGGGTGCATTTCCCTTTTTAGCCACAAGGTGGCAGCCTGCCATGGCCGCCAAGGCACCGCCTCCCGTAAGGAGCAACAGTTAATGTTTAATAATTGCTCCCCAGTGCTTCCCATGCCTCGCATTCCCTGGGGAATCTAACTGCTTTGTTACCCCGTGTTTGTTCTGTTGACTATAAAGATTATGATTCAGCCTTTCCTAATCTAGAAAGTGCTTCATAACATGATCCAAAAGCGCAGGGAGCCTAGTTAATATGTTCACCAGGTCGACAAGTCTTGACAGAGCGCCTGCCGCGTGCCAGGCACTGTGCTGTGAGCTGCTTGGGATACATCAGTGAACTACACAGGTGAAGATTCATTTTCTTGTGGCACTCACATTCTAGCAGGGAAGTCAGGCAATAAGCAACAAATATACCTAAGGAAACTGAACAGCCTGTTAGAAGGTGATGAACATAATACCGCTATGAACGCAAGAAACACGATGCAGAGATAAGGGGGACGGGGCGGCTGGGGTGGGGACAATAGGAGGCAGCTTAAAATAGGGTGGGAGGTCTTCAGGGAAGGTGACATTTGAGTAACGACTAGGAGGAGGTAAGGGAGGGAGCCCGTGCAGGTGCCTGGGGGAAGAGCCTTCCAGAAGGCAGGAGCAGTCAGTGCAAAGGCTCAAAGGTGGGAGTGTGGCTGGCAGGTCTGAGGAAGGAAAAGGAGGTCAATGTGGCTGGAGTGGAGTGAGAAAAGGAAAGAGAAGCAGGACATGTGGGGACAGAGAGGCACCAGGACACCAGGGCACGTGGAGCGTTGCAGGGATCATGGGAGCATTGGCTTTGACTCAGGGAATGGGAGCGAGAGGAGCAGGATGACCCAACTTCTGTTTTGGGGAGCTGGCTCTGTCTAGAAGGATAGATGCCAGCTCTCCTGGGCATGGGCTTGGATCGTAGTCTTCTACCCCCTACCACTCTGAGTGGGTCCTGTGACTTGCCTGGCCATTGAAATGTGAAGAGAAGCAAAGTTCTTCCCCTTCAGGCAGGAGGACCCGATGGGCAACTTTGCCTCTATTTTGCACCTGGCAGTGCTCCAGATGGTGTCAGTCTGGGTCCTGTAGGGACAATGAGGAACAGAGCGCCTCTGCAGACCTGCGCCGAAAAGTGAGAGCAAAACCTTTGTTGGCTGAGTGACTGGGCTTTTGATATTATTTTTTACTTCTGCCTATTGCGTCCTATCCTGATTGCTAGAGGCAAGCATAGAAGGGGGTGGCCTGCTGGGAGGTTACTGCAATGGTCCAGCTGAGAGGTGATGGTGGCCCAGACCAGGTACGAGCCATGGAGATGCTGAGATGCGGCTGGATTCTAGATATGCTGAATTTTACCTTGTTGGGTGCTGGATATTTTTATAATCATATAAATATTTTCGAGCTTTGTTCTGGAATGCAGTAAAGCTATTTAGAAATGGCTTGATGCTTTCAGATCTCCTCTACATATTTAGGCCATGAGAGCTGCATTTCATCTAGGGTTAACTTTTCCCCACTACTGAGGCAAGATCCTTCTTAGAAATCTGGCTGATGCCCTGTAAGTTATGGGTTATGACCTTACCATTCTTACCATTGGAAAGAAGCACTATTCCCAGCCACGTGTGAGCTTTTTGAGCTTTTGGCTGTAATCTTCAAAGGCAGTTCTTTCCCTGGCATTGAGTCCTTTCCTTGTGCACATGTGAATCTTTCTCCTCCTCAGCTCTGTGCCCTGAAAACTCTTATTGCCTTGACTTTCCCTGGACTCCCAGCCTCTTCTTTATAACTCAGGGAGGCTGCCAGGGTTTCCCCAGACTGTGCTGTGGTTGGACAACCACAGGGCTCCCCTCATTTATTTCTTGTCCTTCTGAGTCATTGACCTTTATTTTCTGAAATCTAATGTCTTGACTATTATTGTTTATATTTTGTCTCAGTTTTTAGTTATTTCAGAAGGGAGGGTACATCTAGACCCTGTTATTCCATTTTGGCTGGAAACCTTGTATTATGTTTTGATACTGAAGCCATGCAAAAGATTGCCCATCATTCACCAAGCTGTGCAACTGGAGGTAGGAGAATTTGTCAAATCTCTTGCCATGGATAAAATAAATTTCAAAGCAATGAGAGACTAATGTGGCTGATGGGCAGCCTGTTTTTCTTTTTTGATGGAACATGAAATGATGCTGTCTCTTATAATTAATGGCATATTGAAGTTGATAAAATACACTGTTTCACAGTTTTTCTGAGAATTCCAACTACTGGAATTCTGTAGGTCTGTTTCTAATGTCTGTTGTTTCTGCTATTTCTAATTCATTTTGTCTTATCTTTTTCTATCTTTTTTTTTCTGGATACTTTATTGAAAAAGCATTTATTGAAATAGTTTGAGGCCTAATGACATTATCTTCCCTCAGAAAGGGTTTGGGGACCCAATGGCCTAAGTTTCAGGGTTGATGCTATAAAACCAAACTGCAGTCTAATCCATGGCTGGCTTCTTTCTGATTTACCCTTATTTCCAGAAGGCAGCCTGCCAGAGTCCCAGCCCAAAAGGAGGAGGTGGTTTACTAAGATCTCATTCCTTGACGGTCCCTAATTCTAAATTGTGCTCACCTAGCACTTTGAGGCTAACAAAAAGGCAATTCAGCCTCTCAGCTGCTCAGATTGGCAAATGCTTCCTGTGTAAAACTGGTCCTGAGTTCTTTGGTCACCAATTAGGATTCCTTGCCTGGGGACACCAATGTTAGCTTTTTTTTGATGATTGGGGGATATTAAAAAATATCTTCCAGCCTTTTTATTTATTTTACTATATAACCTACCATTAGTGTCATATATGCATTTTTATTTATTTGCTTATTTATTTTAGTTTTTAGAAACAGGTTCTGTGTCACCAGGCTGGTCTTAAACTCTTGGTCTCGAGTGATCCAAAGTGTTGGGATTACAGACATAAGCCACTGCACCCAGACTTAATTGCTTATTTAAACAGATACTATGTTGCACCTGCCCTTTTACATATTTCTAAACCTCTACAATCCTCACAACAAGGCTATCAGATAGGTACTATTTTTGTTCCCACTTTGCAGACAAGGAAATGAAATACAGAGAGATTCAATGATTCATGAAAGCTGTTAAGTGGCAGAACCAGGATTTGAACCGAAGCAGTCTGGCTGCAGAGTTCATGGACGTATGTCCCTGGCTGTTTATAAATTTATGTTCACAGCCTGTGATGGGTGCTGTGAAGTGGTAGGAGGCCAGTCCAGCCTGCTGGCTGCCCTGAGAAAGTCATGCTTAAGTTGAGAACTGATGGGTGTGACTGACCTAATTGTGGGACTGAGTGGCAGATCAAGGGAGCAGCATGTGCAAAAGTCCTGAGGTGGCCATTCAAGGAATGGTGAGAAGGCCACAGAGGAGGAGCGTGGTGTAAGATAAGGCAAGGATGTAGCGGCAGTAGGCTCTATTCAGTGTTTTGGATTTTATCCTAACTTGAAAAGCCTTTAGAGGATTTTTTTTTTTTTTTTTTTTTTGAGACAGAGTCTTGCTTTGTCATCCAGACTGGAGACAGTCTCACTTTGTCACCCAGACTGGAGTGCAGTGATACAATTTTGGCTCACTGCAACCTCCACCTCCCAGGTTCAAGCAATTCTCCTGTCTTAGCCTCCTGAGTAGCTGGGATTACAGGCACGCACCACCATGCCCGGCGAATTTTTTGTATTTTTAATAGCGATCGGGTTTTGCCATGTTGGCCAGGCTAGTCTCAAACTCCTGAGCTCAGGCAATCCACCCGCCTTGGCCTCCCAAAGTGCTAGGATTACAAGCGTGAGCCATCGTGCCTGGCTGACTTTACAGGATTTTTAAGGAGAGGAGTGACTTGGTCAGATAAATATGCCCACGCTGTGTATGCCTAGAGCTTAAAGCAGAATTAAATCCCTGGGGTAAAAGAGGCTTGTAACTCTTAGTTCACCATCACCCCAGGTCACACCAGAGAAAACTTAGGGTCACTGAGGCGAGGATTTCTTTGAAGAGAGTTTTTGGAGTGATACAGTCCTCTTCCTCTTCTCTTGGTTCTCTCCTTCCCTCTTGGAGACCAAAAAGGAGTTGGCCTTCAAGACAACTGCTTGTAGAAAGTAGGGGTCAGCCAGCAGGGAGACTGACACTTTCTTCTTTGTCCCCCAATCCACCCCTCGTTTGTTGAGCTACAGACCCTGGAGGGCGCCAGTGCAGGGTGGGGGCAGGGGAGTGGGTGGAGCCAAAGCCACTGGATCCTGTCTGTGCTCTGGAAAACACGGGGAGCCATGGCGGGCTGGAGTCCCCCCGTGAGGCCACAGACAAATGAGAGAACTGAGGCGGTGGCCTCACTTCCAGAATCTGGCCAGGCAAAGGTGCCAGCAGTTCCTTTGGGTCCAGTGCGTGCTGGGAACGTGGCTGGGCCGGAGCCACCTGGAAGCATGTGGACCGAAGACAAGGGCCCTCCGAGGGCTCTGTGCCCGGCCATGCCTCTTGGCAAGAGGCCAAGGAGTGGACCTTCAGAGCAGGGTGTAAGGGGAAGCATAAAGAGACAGATGCCAGAGAGTGGGCAGGAAAGGGCCTTAGTAAGGGGGATGGAGTCTGGGAGGCCTTACAAAGCTTCCGGGAGAAAGAGCTACAGATCTTCCAGAGAGCTAACAGTGGTGGGAGTCAACGCTGGTTGCTTCCTGCATGCTCCCTAATGCATCTCTGCTCCTTCAGTCTTCAGGTGCAGGCAGCAGCTCAGGTCAGAGCAAAAAGTGAGCTGGGCGCAGCCAGATGTCACTCTCTTTTTCCTTGGAGTAAATTTCCGTAGCTTGCTGTCTTCTACTTCACCTCCCTAGGAGAGGGAAGGTCTTTGTGAAATTTCTGCTCAATATCCCCAGATTTTAAACTACTTCTTCAGTCTCAATTTCCATTAGAATCTTTCAGTTCAAAAATACTGAAATATCTTTAGAGTCTGGTAAGTTTTGTACCTATTTAAGAAACTGCCAACTGTTTTCCAGAATGGCTACACCATTTTCCATTCCTACTAGCAATGTGTGAGAAATCAAATTTCTCTACATCCTCACCAGTATTTGACATTGCCACTATTTTAAATTTCAGCTGTCGTAATAGGTGTGTGGTGATATTCCACTGAGTGGATATAACACTGTGAATGTTTAGGCACTCATAAGTTGATGGCCATTTGGGTTGTTTCCGTTTGGCAATTGTGAATAGTGCCACTACGAATATTTGTGTCTAAGTTTAGTTTGAATACCTATTTTCAGTTCTTTATGAGCGGACCTGTTGAGTCATGTGTGGTCATTCATTCATTAATGTATTGAGGGACCATCAAATAGTCTTCCATAGTGGATGTATCATGTGACATTTCTACCAGCAATGTCCGAGGGTTCCAATTTCTCCATTTCCTTGCAAACACTTACTGTTTCCTTTTTTTTTTTTTTTTTGATATGGCCATCCTAATGGGTAGGAAGTGGTGTCTCAGTGTGATTTTAATTCGCATTTCCCTAATGACTAATTATGTTGAGCATCTTTTCATGTGCTCGCTGGCCATTCATATACCTTCTTTGGAGAAGGGTTTATTCAGCCCTTTGCCCATTTTTGAATTGGATTGTTTCTTCTTGGTATTGAGTGTAAGGGTTCTTTTTTATTCTAGTTACAAATCTCTTAGCAGATTATGATTTGCAAATATTTTCTCACATTCTGTAAGTTGATTTTTCACTTTCTTAATGGTGTCCTGTGAAGCATAAAAGTCTTAAATTTTGATGAAGTCCAATTTATCTACTTCTTTTATTGCTGCTTTTGGTGTTTGATCTAAGAATCCATTGCCAAATTCAAGGTCATAAAAACTTATTTCTGTTTTTTTGTTCTGAGTTTTATAGTTTTACCCCTTATATTTAGGCATTTGATTCATCATGAATGAATTTTGTATGTGGTATGAAGTAAGAGAGCAATTTCATTCTTTTACATGCGATTATCCAGTTGTCTCAGCCCCATGTGTTGAAAAGAATGTCTATAATGTTTTTGAGTGTATAATTTTGATTAGCATATTTTAGTGGTTGCTCTATGTATTATATATTCAAAGCTTATCAGTGTCTACTGGTGTCAACATTTTATGAGTTCAAATGAAGTATAGAAACATTATCTCCCTTTATGTCCTCTCTCCTTCCGTTTATAATATTTAAATATTTCCTCTTCATACATCGAGAATCATATTAGACAGTGTTATAAAGTTTGTTTCATAGTCAAGCATAATTCAGAAAACTCGAGAGAGGAAGGAAAGTCTATTGTATTTACCCATATATTTGCTGTTTCCATGCTTTTTTTTTCTTCCTGATGTTCCAAGATTCTATCTTTTGTCATTTCCTATTCAAGAGAGGAAGGAAAGCGTATTGTATTTACCCATATATTTGCTGTTTCCATGCTTTCATTTTTCTTCCTGATATTCCAAGATTCTGTCTTTTGTCATTTCCTATGTTTAGAAAACTTCTTTCAGTCAGTCATTCTTTTAGGGTAGGTCTACTGACAACAAATTCTCCTGGTATTCCTTCATCTGAGAATGTCTTGATTTCTCCTTCAATCCTGAAGGATTTTTTTTTTTTTTTTTTTTTTTTTTTTTGCTGGATTTACAATTCTAGGTCGGCAGTTTTGGCATCTGAAAAATGTTTGCCACTTCTTTCCAGTCTCCGTGGTATCTGGTGATAAATAAGTTGTCATTTGAATTCCTCCTCCCCCACCTGCCGCCATTGGTAGTGTGTTGCTTCTCTTTGGCTGCGTTTAAGACTTTGTCTTTAGCTTTCAGAAATTTGACCATGTTGTGTCTTTTTGTGGATTTCTTTGAATTGATCCTATTTGGGGTTTTCTCAATTTCCTAAATCTGTAGACTTTTTTTAGCCAAAGTTGGAACATTTTCAAATCCTTTTTCAGCACCACCCTCTTTACCCTTTCATTTCCTTTCATTTTCTTCCTCCTTTCCCTCCAGAACTCCAATAATATGAGTGTTTGATCTTCTCGTACAATTGCACGTGTACCTGACACTCTGTTCATGTTTTTCCCAATTTATTTTTTCCCTGTTGTTCCATCATCATTTACTAATCCTTTCCTTTATTATATCCATTCTGGTGTTGAGATATCCATTCAGTTCTTAATTTTGGTTATTGTACTTTTTTAGTTCCCAAATTTTTACTTGGTTCTTTATATCTTCAATTTTTTTTGCTGAGACTTTCCATTTTATCCTTCATTTTAAATGTGTTCTTAATTGTTTGTTGAAACATTTTTGTGATTTCTGCTTTAAAATCCCTGTTAGATAATTCAAAAATCTGTGTCATCTTGATGACTGTCTTTTCTCATTTTATTTAAGATCTTTCCGATTCTTGGTATGATAAGTGATTTTTTTTTTTTTTTGAGACAGAGTCTCACTTGGTTGCCCAGGCTGGAGGGCAGTGGCGTGATCTCAGTTCATGGCAACCTCTGACTCCCAGGTTCAGAGGTTGAATTATCAACCTGTCTCAGCCTCCCAAGTAGCTGGGATTACAGGCATGCGCCACCATACATGGCGAATTTTTGAGACAGAGTCTTGCTCTGTCCCCCAGGCTGGAGTGCAGTGATGCAATCTTAGCTTGCTGCAACTTCCACCTCCTGGGTTCAAGTGATTCTCCTGCCTCCGCCTCCTGAGTAGGTGGGAGGGACTACAGCCGTGCACCGCCATGACTGACTAATTTATTTTATTTAGTAGAGATGGGGTTTCACCATGTTGGCCAAGCTGATCTCGAACTTCTGACCTCAATGATCCACCTGCCTTGGCCTCCCAAAGTGCTGGGATTACAGGTGTGAGCCACTGTGCCCAGTCTGATAAGTGACTTTTGATTGAAACGTGACCATTTTGGGTATCATAAGACTCTGGATCTTACTTAAATCTTAGGTTTCAGCAGGATTTTCTGACATTGTTGTAGAGGAGATAGGGGGCGTCTTCCTCGTTACTGCCCAGTGAGGGTGGAAGTCCAGGTTTTCTACTTGGCTTATGTTTCTGCCTGATGCAGGGGGCTTCTTGTTACTGCTGGGCAGGGGTGGGAATTCCAGTCTCCCATGTGGCCTCCACTGCCGCTGTGTATGTGGGGTGGTCTTATCATTGCAGAGTGGTGGTAAAAGTCCTGACTCTGAACAGGGCTCTTCTGACACCGCCCCAGCAGGGGGCAGAAACAAGGGTGGGCTGGAGTCCAGGCTCCCCGCGTCGTCTCCACTGACTCAGTGGAGGAGGCCTCAGGACCACCAGCTTCCTTCTGGATCTCTCCAACACCACCCTGGAGGTGAAGTGGAGGAGGCTTGCTACGGCTTGGCCAGGGCAGAAATCCAGCCCCTCCCCTTGGCCTTTGCTGGCATGGGCAGTGTTTTCTGTGGAGCTGGGCTGGAGCAGAGTGGTTATTATCTAAACATTTCCTGTCTTGCCAAGCTGCTCCTTGCCTGATCTTCTAGTTAGAGAGCGTGGGCTCTTCTTGGGGCTTCTTCAGGCTACCCGTTGACATTTCTGGGTTGCTGGCTTGCCTAGTATTCAGTATGAGCTATGTGAAGCAAAACAACACAACCCAGGGAGCTCACCGCCGTGCTGTTAACGTGGGCCCTCGCATCCCAGCTGGCCTGCCTTCTCTTCACCTTCCAGAGTCGTCTTATGTTTGTTTTATATCAAACGTTTAGGCTTGTTTTTGTATTTAGTGGGAAGAAGAGGGAAAAACATGCTTACTCCATCTTTATGGAAATTCTAGAACAAGGTTCTTTTCATTTTGTACCCATTAAAACCCTCAAATGATTACTTCACCTGCTGGGTTCTGGGGAGGATTAGAGATGAGGCATAGAGAGTGGAGAGCACACAGTCAGCGCCCAAGTAAGGGTCAAGAGGAGAAAGAGACGTTGTGATTTTTTTTTTCTTTTTTCTTTTTTTGAGCCAGAGTCTTGCTCTGTTGCTCAGGCAATGCTGCAGTGGTGCAACCTCGGCTCACTGCAGCCTCCACCTGGTGGGTTCAAGTGATTCTCCTGCTTCAGCCTCTTGAGTAGCTGGGATCACAGGCATATGCCACCATGCCTGGCTAAATTTTTTTGTATTTTTAGTAGAGACAGGGTTTCACCTTGTTGGCCAGGCTGGTCTCGAACTCCTGGCCTCAAGTGATTCACCCGCCTCGACCTCCTAAAATGCTGGGATTACAGCTCTGAGCCACCTGTCTAGAAATTCTTATTCTTATTGTTTTGTTATTTTGGAAGCACTAGTAGTTAATTTCCTCCTCATTCAAGCTACTGCTAGATAACAGTAGGTCTGAGGTTTTGAATTATTGATAAGTACTATTTTATCTTCCCTGAAATAAACTTGTTTGAGCTTTCTGTCTGATTTCTCTTCCTGTCCCGCCCCCTCATGTAAATGGCAACCATTTTGATTGAGCACCTTCTGTGTGCCAAATGTGTACTCCAGCCTTGCCACCGTCTTTCAAACACACAGAAACCCTGAACCGTCAGGAGGGGCTTGTTAGATCTTGGGCTGTGTTAGGGGGTTTGGGAGAGGAGTCAAAGAGGCGGACTTTTGCTCTGGATGGGCTGCTGTCAGGAAGCAGGGGTAATTCAGAGTCTGGTAATACTTTTTATCTAGGAGGCGGGGTGGGGGTGTCGGGGGGGGAAGAGCCCTATTGCTCAGCTTGGGCGGGAGGGGAATACATGCTGTTTAGGGCATTGCCAGGGTCTTTGTTTTTGTGTCTGCAGGGCATGATTAAGGAGTGGTCTTTTTTTGGCTCTGTTTTCTCTCCTTCACAGTGTCCTCATCTGACGTTGCTATTCTGTGAAGCTGTGTGTGTTCAGGATGGAGTGGCACAGCCTGGCTGGAAGCAGAAGACCAGCTACCAGCTCTTGGTGCCAGGACTGCTTTCTCTTTCTCTCTTTCTCTTTTTTTTTTTGAGATGGAGTTTTGCTCTTGTCGTCCAGGCTGGAGTGCAATGGCATAATCTTGGCTTATTGCAACCTCTGCCTCCCAGGTTCAAGTGATTCTCCTGCCTCAGCCTTCCCAGTAGCTGAGATTATAGGCTCCTGCCACCACACCTGACTAATTTTTGTATTTTTAGTAGAGATGGGGTTTTACCATGTTGGCCAGGCTGGTCATGAACTCTGATCTCAGGCAATTCGCCCGCCTCGGCCTCCCAAAGTGCTGGGATTATAGGCACTCAGCCAGGACTGCTTCTTTCTTTACTTTCTTCTTCAAATCCTGCTCTCCTCAGGGGGCCCAGGTTTAAGAAGGAAGAGTCTTGCTTCAAATCTCCCAGGTGTAAAGAAGCCTGGAGCCAGCTCCCTAGTTGAATTTGGGGAGAGAAGATATTTCTGCTGGGAGGAAACAGGAACTTAGGTGTAGACACATGTATCTGGCCTCATGGGCTTAGATGGTTTCTGCTAAGTCTGACCAGGGCCTTAATGTCAGGAATGGGAGAGCTTTTTTTTTTTTTTTTTTTGTAAGATGGGGTTTCACCCTTGTTACCCAGGCTGGAGTGCAATGGTGCGATCTCGGCTCACCGCAACCTCCGCCTCCTGGGTTCGGGCAATTCTCCTGCCTCAGCCCCCTGAGTAGCTGGGATTACAGGCACGCGCCACCATGCCCAGCTAATTTTTTGTATTTTTAGTAGAGACGGGGTTTCACCATGTTGACCAGGATGGTCTCGATCTCTTGACCTCGTGATCCACGCGCCTCGGCCTCCCAAAGTGCTGGGATTACAGGCGTGAACCACCGCGCCCAGCCTAAGGAATGGGAGAACTTACTAGAGAGCCAAGCTTCCGAGAAAGGAACTGTGTGGCCCAAGGCAACAGCCAGCAAGGGCTACACCTGGATTCCAAAACATAGTTATTTAGTTCAGAAGAGTCATTTTATGCCGAGAAGGAGGTGTCATTTACATTGTGCTGTATGACGAGCAAAACTCCAGCTCAAAAAAAAAGAGAGAGAGAGAAAGAGAAAGCAGCCCTGGCCCAAGAGCTGGTAGCTGGTCTTCTGCTTCCAGCCAGGCTGGGAGTCAGTCACAGGCCTCTATGTGCTGAAAAACAGTACAAAATAGACCAAGCAGAAGAAAGACATGGAAATAAAGCCAAGAGGGGAGGGATGTGTAAACTTCCATCCTATTCTTTGCTAGATCGAATAAACAAGAAATGAATCCAAACATGGAGCAATGTTCTTGGCCATTTAGAGCAGTGAATGAGCTCAATGGAGCCTCCTCTGCCCAATGTACATCTGCAGGTCTGTTAGTCTTTTGCACGCAACTGGGATGTTTATGACACCCCCATGAGCTCCATGAATCTCAAGTGAAGAGCCCCTGATATGGAAGACTTTAATTATAAACTAGCCCAAGCTTAGGAATCGGAGCTAAATTGAAATCCCAGCCCCACGTCTCTGGTTATGTGACTGTCGACAAGTTATTGAACCTCTCTGAGCCTTAGTTTCCTTATCAGTAAAAAGAGGATCACAAAAGACATTTCTTGCAGGGTCTTGGGGACTGAATGAGAGAAATTCATGGAAAGGGCTCAGCACAGATGCACGTACACAGCAAGCCCTCAGTGGATGGTGGCTGTTACCACTGGAGCTATAAGGTGGAGTTAAGGGGCACACATTCAATTTTGTACTTTGCAAGTAAAGAATAAATCTTTATGACACCTGTGGACCAAGTGCAAAGATGAACGCTATCTGAAGCCACTAAGAAAAGTCAAATTAAATACAAAGGACAGAAAGTATATTGTCCATGTCCATTGACCACAAAGCAATGAAATCAAGACATGAATGCCACAGTTTAAGTTAAAGAGCAAAAAAAAAAAAAAAAAAAAAAAAGACAACGACTGAGAAATGGAAAACAACAACATCAAAAGCATACTTCTAAATGGATCTTGGACCCAAGAGGAAATCGATAAATGTACTTTTATTGTGGTTGAGAAGCTGTGGCATGTCTGCTTCGGATGCCAGGGTCTAGAGGTCCCTCTGTTCACTGGTGTCTGGCTGCCCCAGGGCCGTCTTCTTTTCCCAGCAGAGTTAAGGACAGATGTGAAGGCTCCTGCAGGCACTGGGGTGTGCGGGAGGAGCTGGGGCCGAAGGCCGAAGTAGAGGAGCTGCCTGGGCCTGGAGCCAGGGGCGGCAGTGACTGTGGCTGTGGCAATGGCCCTCATTGGGAAGTTAATCAAAAGGAAAGTGGATCCACGAAGATACAGGCTTTACAAATGGATGCATTAAATGGAACAGGGGATAATTGGGAAGTCCTAAATGGAAATGGAGATCAATATGTGTTGCTTTGATTTGAACAGGCCAGGAGACCAGAGAATAGAATCAGGCATAGAACATCAAGATACAGAATGGAAAGCAAGTAGAAAAGGCATGGAAAATGGAAGAAAAAGAATATGTTAGAGTAAGAAGGGAAAAAGAACAATTTAATAAGAGAAAGATTAATCATTAAGCTGTATTTTATTTATTTATTTTTATTTTTTTGAGATGGAGTCTCACTCTGCCACCCAGGCTGGAGCACAGTGGCGTGATCTCGGCTCACTGCAACCTCTGCCTCCTGGGTTCAAGCGATTCTCCTGCCTCACCCTCCAGAGTAGCTGGGATTACAGGCGCCCATGACCACACCCAGCTGATTTTTGTATTTTTAGCAGAGATGGGGTTTTACCACGTTGGCCAGGCTGGTCTCGAACTCCTGACCTCAGGTGATCCACCTCCTCGGCCTCCCAAAGTGATTAAGCTGTATTTTAAAGCAAGCTAGCACAGGCAGACAATGTAACAAATCGAATGAAGGATTGAAAGATGGATGACTGAGTTAACAGGTGTAAGTATGGGGCGAGGCAGGACTGCCTGAGCATTACTTTTAGATTTTCGCACTGGCAGGAGACCTAAGTAGCGGGAAGAACATTTGTGTAAATGTCTTCTGTGAATTAGACTGAATGTGAGAGGAAAGCAGGCAATGAAGGGCGTGTTGACAGATGACTGAGACACATTTGGAACTCAGGTCTGGACAGGGATCCCCGAGCGGCGGAGAGCTTGCAGGAAGAGGTGAGATGTAATCATGGCCAGCAGTGAATGGGGATTTGCAAGAATGCTGGATGATTGGAGTGAAGAACTTTTTATCTTTCATAAAACAGCTGTGAGATTACATTGGAAACACACGATTGTGGGACAAGAAGAAGCACGAAGTTACATTGTATTTCTTGGAGAATTATGGCAAAATCTTGTTTGATGTGATGATTACAAGAGGTCTGAACTAACGCTTAGGCATGCCGTAGCTATTGTGGCTTTTATATGTTGTCCTGTGTGAACTGTGTGCTCTATGTGCCTGGCATGACGGTCCTCATAATGACACACAATCCTTAACCAGCATCTGCTGAGCTCTGATTGAAGCTTTACACATATATTAGTTTATTTACATTGTCAGGGAGGTGCTGTTATTTCTCCCATTTCACGGATGGGGAAACTGAGGCATGGAAGAGTTAGATAACTGCACAAGGTGGGCCAGGACTAAGGTGAGCTGAGTTAGTTATTTATCTCAGATGCAAAATTTAAAGGGGGTGCCACCTAAGACTCTTATCGAGATACGTAATACATTAAGGCTATATGTATATGTATATAATATATACACACATATATGTATACATGTATACATATATGTGTGTATATAATATAATATACATGTATACATATATGTGTGTATATATGTGTATATATACATACATACATCTTTTTTTGAGACGAAGTCTTGCTCTGTCACCCAGGCTGGAGTGCAGTGGTGCGATCTCGGCTCACTGCAAGCTCTGCCTCCTGGGTTGAAGCAATTCTCCTGCCTCAGCCTCCAGAGTAGCTGCGATTACAGGTGCCCACCACTATGCCAGGCTAATTTTTGTATTTTTAGTAGAGATGGGGTTTTACCACATTGGTCAGTCTGGCCTCGAACTCCTGACCTCAGGTGATCCACCCACCTCGGCCTCCCAAAGTGCTGGGATTACAGGTGTGAGCCACTGCACCTGGCCCAGAATGATTTATAATGTGATACCATCTATGCCAGAAAACCTCCAAGAATAAACAGAAGTTTATACCTGCATGGGGAAAGGTCTGGCAGAGGAAGAGCAAGCTCTGGGAGGCTGCACAAGGGTTAGGAGGCTGGAGGGCACTGAGAGAGGCCTTTAGCCTTGCAGGCAATGTTCAACTGAAAAGCAAAGGCAAGAGTTGTGTTTACTTGGGTAATTCAAATTTAATTTAAAAAAATAGATTGAGGAAGGTTTCTACGAGCCGAATGGAATTGTTTCCAAAATGTATTGTTAAGTGCAAAGAAGTTCCAATGTTGTTTTTTTAATAAAACCATTACAATTTGTAAAAATGAAATATGGGAAGAATAAGTCCAGCAATAATGGAAATGATTACCTATGAAAGTAATAAACGGGGAGAAAAGGATAGAGATGGAATAGTCACTTTCTTTTTATAATTTTTGAGTTTTGAGCCATATAAATGATTTACCAAATAACAAAAATTAAATAAAAATGCTGAGAGGCCGATGCGGTGGCCCATGCATGTAATCCCAGCACTTTAGGAGGCCGTGGCGACAGGTCACCTGAGGTCAGGAGTTCGAGACCAGCCTGGCCAACATGGTGAAACCCCGTCTCTACTAAAAATACAAATATTAGCCTGGCATGATGGCACACGCCTGTAATCCCAGCTACTCGGGAGGCTGAGACAGGAGATTTGCTTGAACCCAGGAGGCAGAGGATTCAGTGAGCAGAGATTGAGCCACTGCACTCCAGCCTGGGCAACAGAGTGAGACTCCATCTTGAAAAAAAAAAAAGAAAGAAAGAAAGAAACAAAATGACGGGAAAAGAAACCCTAAACTTGAATACAAATAGAAATAAATGAACCTGCCTGTCAAATTGATGGCAACCACACAGACAGCAGAGTAATTCCAGGACTGTGACTGCACACTCCTAGTGGGCTGTATTTTATGGATGGAATAACCTCCACTCCATCATGAACTTGGTAGAGCACTTGTTGTTGGTAATGGCATTGGTGTAGTTATTCGTTTGCACTGTGGAGTGGAGTGAATATACAGATGTTACTGTCAGCCAGAGTTCTCATGGTGGAAGAAGAGAGGTGCAAATATGGCGTAGGGAAAGCGTGGGAGAAACCTGTGGTGTTGAATTTGATTTGGACTAATCATTGTAAACTAATAACTAAAATTAAACTAAAATGGCAGTGAGGACACCTCTCCCCAGGTCTTGGTTTCTAAAGACCATTCCTCACTAACTCCTCAAATAAATGGACAGAGAACATACAAGGGGAGTCTGGAGCAAAAGGAAGGGCTCAGAGACTGACGTGGACAAACTATTCATAACAGACGAACAGGACACAGGGTCGGTTGGGAGGGGCTCCAGTGGTCAACTCAGGAACAACCAAAATAGCAAAAGAAGAGTGATGGGAAAGGGTTATCACATATTAAATGAAAAGCCCCATAGCTTATAGTGACGCTAAAGAAGGCGGAAGGGAGTTCTGTCCTACAGAACAACGCCGACTGATACATTTAAAAGCCATGAAAGAATCAGAAAATCGTCATTTTGCAACCCGTAATTGGTTCAAACAAAGATCATATCAGTGAATGCTAAAACCAATAGAGGGAGAGGTTGTTGGGAGTATAGAATATTCACATGGTCTCAAAGAATTGTCCCACAATCTTTGAGGGACATGACCTCAATCACAATAGGTATAGGGTACAATGGAGAGTCTGGGTGGTCTGGTGGATGCCACCTACACCAAGCATGACAGCCACTGAGGTGCTCTGTTCAGCTCTCCCTTCAAGAGGACCCACTGTGGGAAGCACACTTGAGAGACAGTTCAGTGGCCATACCTTTCCCTCCAGTGGTCTACTCTGCTGTCACACTAAATGCAGCCAGAACTGAACACAGTGGGAATACTGGAGCCAGGCCATTCTTGCCCTACGTGGGATTCTTCCATGGGCGCCTTGACTTGGGAACTTCCCATCAGCCTGGCGATGACTTTCCCAGAACTCTGCTGCTGCCTGGCGCTCTTCCTCCTTGGTCCTTCCCTCTTGCTCTCCTTTTCTAGGTGTTAGAGGCACATAGCACCCAAGCTCTCCCTGCCTCCTCCTGCTCCCCGTCTGTCCTACACAGGCATTTCCACCAATACGTGTCTTGCACATTGAATCCTGTGTTGACATCCACTTCCTGGCGGACCTGAACTGGCACACCACATGATCACACTTAGCAGTGCCCATAATTTCTGTCTGCCGGATCTGCCCCCTACATACACAGGCTCTGGCTCCTGGGTGGGCTACTCATCTTCCCTGTGTCTCATTTCAAAATCAGGATATGTATTGCACTTTCTTTGCAGGCTTATTGTGAGGATTAATGAAAACCAGTGGTCTGGGTAATGCCCTTAGACACTGCATGCATGGCACGCAGTGAGCACTGGGTAAGTGAGGGCTGCTGTTATGAGGTTCATGTTGTCTGCTGTCTCATCAGCTCACGCTGCCATAGCAAAATACCATAGACTGCATGGCTGGAACAACAGGCATATATTTCTCAAAGTTCTGGAGGCTAGAAGTTCACGTTGGAGGTACTGGCTAATTCAGATCCTGGTGAGGACCCTCTTCCTTACTTGCAGACAGCCACCTTCTTGCTGTGTCCTCACAAGATGGAGAACAAGAGAGGGAGCTCTTTGGTATCTCTTTTTATAAGGGTGTTAATTCCATCTCAAGGGCCCCACTCCCATGACATCATCTAACCCTCCTTAAGTTCCAAAGGCCCGTCTCCAAATGCCATCTCATGGAGCGTTAGGGATTCAACATGAATTTTGGGGGGCCACCATTTCAGTCCATAGAAGTGGGGCCGGGCGCGGTGGCTCAAGCCTGTAATCCCAGCACTTTGGGAGGCCGAGGCGGGTGGATCACGAGGTCAAGAGATCGAGACCATCCTGGTCAACACGGTGAAACCCCGCCTCTACTAAAACTACAAAAAATTAGCTGGGCATGGTGGCGCGTGCCTGTAACCCCAGCTACTCAGGAGGCTGAGGCAGGAGAATTGCCTGAACCCAGGAGGCGGAGGTTGCGGTGAGCCGAGATCGCACCATTGCACTCCAGCCTGGGTAACAAGAGCGAAACTCCGTCTCAAAAAAAAAAAAAAAAAAAAAAAAGAAGTGGGACACAGATGATGCTCAACAAATGTTATTTTCATTCTTTTCTTCCGTCTTTCTCCATCTGGCAAATAAAGCCTGGACCCTGTTTGTGATTGTGTTATGGAATAACTGTGTGACATTGGCCAGAGCAGTAAACCCCTTGGAGCCTCAGTTTTCTCTTCTGTAAAATGGAGCCTTGTGGGAGTGATTATGAGGATTATGTGAGATAGCATAGGAAAAGAGCCTGGCTCACAGTAGGTGCTCATTAAACCTGCTATAATATCACGGTGGGGCTGTCGTCACTCTTCCGGGATCTTTTATCATGAGTCCTACATTGCTGACTCCCGCCAGATGGGGGCACTCACTGCCTTCTTATTCCTCGTGTGCCCAGGGGGACGTCCCTGAGAAAGGGGGCTGACTCGCCACTAGAGGGCTTTGTCACAGCCCTTCAAACCATCCTCAGGCAGGCAGGCAGACAGACAGACAGAGGGAGTCTTGGATGAATGGCAAACCCTTTAGATTCTAATTTGTTTCTCAATCAGTTGCTTCCTCATGTGAAATGAGGGGTCAGACAACTAATCTATTTGAGATGCCCATGGCTAGGACCTCTGCCCCCATTCCCAACATCCTGCTGGGCACTCCACCTTCCAAAGAACATGCCCCAGGCACACAGGTGAGTTCCCGCCATGCACTCCACCTGAAAGGGAAGCCATCTGGAGGCGTGCGGCACCTGAAGACGCTGGAGCTGCCGCTGTCAGGGACGCACGCCCTGCCCATTCATCTGCCTTCTGCGCTGGGAGCCCCCGCAGATGCGGGAAGATGCAGGGAATGATTCAGCCGCAGCTTTAGTAAGTCAGTTTCCACTCATTCACAACTTACGATGGTTTCACACAGAGTGCTGGATTGATGCTTAATGTTACTCAGCGAGGCTTGCTTCTGCGAGAGGGAGGAGCAGTGGTGGTGTGGGGGGAACCCTTCCTCGGTGATCCCTAGTTGTCCAGCACAGTGCTCAGGACCCTGCAGGAGTCCCAGCGGGAGAGTGACTTGTTTAAGGTCACACAGCTGGAAGGGGCAAGCTGGATTTGAACCCGGAGTGTGGGGCTCCAGGGAACCATGGTGGGGTGCACCCCTCCCACCCCCACCAGTCTTAAAGTGGCAGCCTTTTGTGGAGGGTCCAGGCTGTGCCCAGGCCTGTGCAGGGAGCCTCTGGGAAATGCAAGGAGAGTGGCCAGCCCTGCGGCGTGGTAGGAAGACGCATCTATTGCTATTGCTGTTTGTTGCCACCCTCTCAAACTCTCATCCTTGGAGACAAAGAGGCACCGAAGAAGATGGGTAAAGAGGAGCGGGTTTTCCTTTTTCCTCCCAAATGGATGATTGAAAGAAGTAAGTTTTCCTTCAATTTACATTTCAGTTTGGGCCTTTAAAAACAGTTCCTTTTTTCAGTTGTTTGTATAATCTTTCAGTGAAGATTTGCACAGATTTTTGGTTGTCTTGTAATTTTTTTCCTGATGATCGGTGTTGTGGAGAGAGTCTGGGTTCCAGAGTCCTGTTGACCTGGGTATGAATTTGAACTCTGTTGCCACATGAGCTTTGTGACTTTGGACAAGTAACCTAACCTCTCTGAGATTCATATTCTTCATCTGAAAAACAGGGAAATTAGAGTATCTTTCTTATATGTTCTTTGAAGAGCTTTTTAACTATGCTTTTTTTTTTTTTTTTTTTTTTTTTTTTTTTTTTGAGATGAGGTCTGGCTACGTTACCCAGGCTGGAGTACAGTGGCTAATCACCAACACAATCCACACACCACACACTGTAGCCTTGAACTCCTGGCTATAAGTAATTCTCCTGCCTCAGCCTCCCAAGTAGCTGGGACTACAGGTGTGTGCAACTGCACCCGGCTAATCTATTCTTTATTGTTTTTGGTGAGACAGGTTCTCACTCTGTCATCCAGGTTGGAGGGCAGTGGTGTGATCAAGCTCACTGCAGTTTCTGCCTCTCAGGCTCAAGCAATCCTCCCATCTCAGCCTCCCGAGTAGCTGGGACTGCAGGTGCACACACCCTGTTTGGCTAATTTTTAAAACAAATTTTTAATAGAGAGGAGGTCTTGCTATGTTGCTCAGGCTGGTCTCAAACTCCTGAACTCAAGCATCCTCCCACATCAGCCTCCCAGAGTGCTGAGACTCCAGGCATAAGCCACCACACCTGGCCTAACATACTTTTTATGATGAAAAATTTCAAAAACAAATAAAAAACTAGAGAATAATACGATTTGAAGTTCAAGGTACTGATCTCGCAGTTAAGTCTTCAACTTCTGGCCGCTCTTGTTTCATCAATTTTACTTGTAACTATTATAATATGTATCTCTAAAACAGGGGGCCCCAATCCTGGGACCATGGACTGGTGTGGGTCAGTGGCCTGTTGGAAACCAGGCTGCATAGCAGGAGGTGAGTGAGTGAGGGAAGCTTCTTCTGTATCTACAGTTGCTTCCCATCGCTTGCATTCCCCCTTAAGCCCCGCCTCCTGTCAGATCAGTGGTGACATCAGATTCTAATAGGAGCACAAACCCTATTATGAACTGCGCATATGAGGGATCTGGGTTGTGCCCTCCTTATGAAAATCTAATGCCTTATGATCTGTCACTGTCTCCCATCACCCCCAGATGGGACTGTCTAGTTGCAGGTAAACAAGCTCAGGGCTCCCACTAATCTACATGATGGTGAGTTGTGTAATTATTTCATTATATATTACGATATAATAATAGAAAGTGCACAATACATGTAATGCACTTGAATCACCCCCAAAAAATTTCCTGCCCTCCCTACCCTGTCCATGTACAAATTGTCTTCCACAAAACCAGTCCCTCACGCCAAAAAGGTTGGGAACTGCCACTCCAAACGATAAGCTTTCTCTTTTACAACATAACTGTTGTCATTAGGATTATCATTGTAATCCTGATGATCATTTGTGGAGGACCTACTGTGTGCTGAGCCACACTTTTACAGCCCTTTGAGGTAAGAGTGACTATCTTCATCTGTAGGTGAGAACAAAGAGGCACAGAGAGGTCGAGGGTTTTTCCAGGTCACACAGCAGCAAGCAGTGGAGCTGGAGTTTGAAATGAAAGGCTGTCTGACTCCAGAGCCTGTGCCCTTTCCTTTGTCCTGTGCTGTTGTCATCAGCGTTTTGTGTGGCTTGTCTGTTGCAATTATAAATTGTGCGAGGTTAGGTCCCCACCTTAGATTTCTGTATTTCCACAGTCACTAGCTGTTTGATGATCGTCAGACCAGTCGTCATCATGATCATCATCATTGATTTGGACGACCAGGAAGTGCTTGTTAAATACCTATCTATAGGACTGCACTCAGACCCTGTGCATGGAAAAGTCACAGTCTCTGCATTCTAAGTTGCTTATCAGGAGTCAGTTTAGACAGAACAGCGAGATGGGAAAACTGATGGGGATCTTCCTGCCGATGAGGCTGATTTCTTCTCTGAGTGGCCTCAGATTCCACAGGAAGATGAAGGTTTGGGCATAAGCTAAACAGACATTCCTCTGTGCCCACTGTTGTGCCATGAGTAGTACTAGGATCTGGGGATGGCAGAGGAAACACGATGCGGGGCCTTTGAGGCCAGGGGAAGAATTTGGCTTTTACTCTCAGTGAGTTGGGAAGCCAGTGGATGATGATTTTAAAGTGTGATGCAAAATCCCTCCTTTGAGTCTCTTGGGTGGTGGGGCAGGTGCATCCAGCCAGGTCCTGGGTGGTGCCTGGTGTTCCCCTCTTGGAGCTAGCCACGCTGCCGGCCTGGGACAGGTCCCCACATGTGGCAGACCCGGGCCCTGCTTTCCTTCTGTCACTGGCTTCTCTGGCATCTCCATGCTGCCTCCAGAGGGACCCTTCCAGAGCACTTGACCACATCCCTCTTTGTGCCTTGCATCACCTTCTGAATAAAATCTGACCACTGCAGCCTGCCTGCCTGATGGTCACCTATGACCCAGACCCACTCACCCTCCCGCATCGCCTCTTCCCTCTGCTGCTCATGCTCTTATGTCTTATGCTCCAGAACTAGCAGCCCCTGTTCTTCCAGACCTCTGGACCTTTGTCATGCTCTTCCTACTGTCTGCAGTGCTTTCCACCCTAGTTGACCTGGTCAGCTCCTAATTATTCACCAAGGCCCAACTTAAAGGTGACTCTTCTCAAAGCCTTCTCTGACTTCCCAATCCCAAACAGGGAGGTGCCTGTTTCTATTGGTGTGCTTTTGGCAGTGTGTAACAGACCCCTCAACTACAAGAAGCTTAAGCAATGAGAAGTTGATCATTTCATTTAATAAGCAACCTGGGGCTGGGTGTGGTGGCTCACGCTTGTAATCCAAGCACTTTGGAGGCCAAGGCGGGCGGATCACCTGAGGTCGGAAGTTCAAGGCCAGCCTGACCAACATGGTGAAACCTCGTCTTCAAAAAAAAAAAAAAGCAACCTTGAGGTAGGACAGTTTCAGGTTTTGTCGATTCAGGCACAACCAGGTCTTCCTTCTTTGCCATCTAGGTTGTTGGTGATGACTCTCCTCATGATGACAAAATGGCTGCCACAGCTCCAGACAAATCTGAAAATGACATCCAGAGAGGGATGGTACTTTATTTCCTGTATTGGGGAGGAAAAATTTTCTCAGGAGCCCCTCTGCAGACTTCCCCTCAGGTTCCCATGGCCGGGATTGGGTCCTCAGCACATTCTAAACTAATTCCAGGTAAGGAATATGGGATCACATGATTCACTGAAATCAATCAAATTCTCTCTTTGGAGCTAGAGAAGAATCATCTGATCAAAATTGGGATTTTATTGGCAAGAGAGAAGGGGAAAAGGTTATTAGCTAGTGTTGTTGTTGGCTTCCAGGATGGCTCCCAATGATCCCACCTGCTGCAATGCCCAGCCTTGCCTTGCCACCTCTCACCTGGCACTGGGTTGGTTTGTGTGACCAATAGCATGGGACAGAAGTGATGGTGTTTGCTTCTGAGATGAGGTTGCAAGCACTGTGGTTTCCATATTGGCTGCTCTCTTGCTAACTCACGTGCTCTCCCTTTCTCTTGGGTTCCTTACTCTGGGGGAGTCCGTGTCTTGAGCTGAAGCCTCCAGCCAACAGCTACACTAGTGTGCCTGGGAGCAGATCCTCAGCCCCTTCAGTGGCTGTGGCCCTGGCTGAGAGCTTGACTGCCACCCCCTCCGAGACTGTGAGCCAGACCCACCCAGATGAGTGTTTCTGGATTTCTGACCCTTAGAACCACATGAGATGTCAGATGTCTGTTGTTTTGGACTGCTAAGTTTGCGGTAACTTGTTATGTTACAGTAGATAACTAATACAGCTGGCAAACAACAGTTATTGCCAAAGCGCACCCCACTGCCCCCTGAAATCCCCATCAGAGCGTTGTTTCATAATGTTTGTCCGTTCCCTCTACAAGCTTGTGAATGCCTTGATTTTCCACTTGCTTGTGCACGTGGGTCTGGAGTGTGCATGTGTGCATGCCTGGGGGTGTGCAGATTTGTAGTGTATGCTCATGTGTGTGTATGTATGCATGCTCAAGTGTGTGTGTGTGCATGCTTGTGTGTGTGCATGCTTGTGTGTGTGTGTACATGCCCATGTGGGTGTATGTCTGCATGCTTGTGTGTGTGTGTATTGCATGCTCATGTGTGTGTGCGCATGCCCGTGTGGGTGTATGTCTGCATGCTTGTGTATGTGTGCATGCTTGTGTGTGTGAGTGCATGCTTGTGTGTGTATATGTGAATGCTCGTGTGTGCGTGTGCATGCCCATGTGGGTGTATGTCTGCATGCTGGTATATGTGTGCATGCTTGTGTGTATGTGTACGTGCATGCTCATGTGTGTGTGCATGCATGTGTGTGTATATGTGCATGCTCGTGTGTGTGTGCATGCTCATGTGGATGTATGTCTGCATGCTTTGTATGAGCGCATGCTTTGTATGAGTGCATGCTTGTGTGTGTGAGCGCATGTTCATGTGTGTGAGTGCGTGCTCGTGTGTGTGTGCGTGCTCATGGGGGACCAAGTCCACCAGTCTTCTTTGAGACTCCTTCCTACTGAGCTCTGTCTGGATTCAGGGCAGCTTCTAATTTCCTCTGTATCTCTGAGACCTGGCATGGGGCTTGGCACAGAGTAGCATCAGGGAATTTGGAGGGAGTCAACAAAATGAATAGGATGCTGGGGTGGGTGAGAACCCACTTGGCTGCCATGACAACTGCAGCATGGAGGCCTCAGAGCAGCCTGGGTCCTATTGATGGGCTGGGAAGTTTTGCAGCAATTTTTCTGTGAAATGGCTTGGGGAGGGAAAGGCAGTTTCCATTCTCACCGTCTTGGAAAGGCAGTGCCCCGAAGCATGGGGCAGGATTCGAGGAGGTGACAGGAGTGCTACCCCAGGAACAGAGACCTCCCACTTCCATGTCCTCAGCTGTGCATCACCATAAATCTTCCAAGTCTGCCTTTTGTTTACTGAAGACCTACTATGTGCCAGTCTCTTGGCTGAGCACCTCCTGCTCTACTGTGGCCCATAAGCCTCTCTAGGGCAGGAGCTGTGTCTGTCTTATCAAGAACACAATGCCAGGCACATAGAAGGGGCATAATACATCCCCTGTGAGTGAATGAATGAATGAATGAAATGAGTGAGCAAGTGACTCTGGCTGATGCCTCACATAAAAGATAAAAGGAGGTTAGCCTTGGAAAAGTTAGGTAAAGGGAGAATAGGCAGAAGGGTGAGTAGGCTGGGAAGAATGTTCCAGGCATGGGAAGTGCATATGCAAAGGCCCTGGGGTGAGAAAAAGCTGCAGTTGGAACCCAGGCTCCATAAATGGCTCTTTGATCCTACCGTATGGTCCTCCTGGGTAAGACCTTTTATTGCCACCACTTTCAATTTGAAAAGTCCTTTCCATCCCCTCCAAAGTGTTATGAAGAACATATAGAATAGTGAATTGGAGTGCAGGCTGCCTGGGCCTGGGCCTGGCTCTGCCCCTAAATAGCTGTGTTTACCTGGGGCACTTGTTTCAGTGTTTTTATATTATTATCTCGTGGGAAACAGAACTGTGCTGAGTCAAACCCAAACTCAGTGCCTCGGTCAGACAGCCCTCTTGGGAGGGTGGGCAGAAGGATAAGGAGAGCATTGGCCATCCACTGCTGGACGTGGGAGAGCGTGTAGTCAGGCCTGTTTTAGCCTCACTCTTCTGCCCGAGTCCCCCACCCGCTGGCATTGATCAGGAAGGATATCAGGGCAGCAGATTTGTCCTTTGTACCAGGCCCCTGTGTTATGAGAGTTGGTGATGGGGATGGTGCGCTGGGCCCATTGCTTCCATTTCCAGACAGTTTCAGACAGGACCAAGCGTGGCTGCGGCAGAGGAGCATGGAGTGAGACAAAGCTGCTATTTTAAGGCAGCTGCGGGAGCTCCGAGGGCGCGCCTGTGTTCTCCTGTCACAGGCTTGTCACTGTTGCTGGAGTGAGCCTGGAAGTCAGGGCAGAGGGAGCAGGACAAGGAAAGAAGGGGCCCTTGGCTGACTCACAGACAGACCGGGGAAAGCCAGGGTCCCAGAGGAAACCAGATGCAGCAGGGGGATGCTCAACGAGGGTATCTGTATGGGGCAGAGAAAATGTTTACAATCACAGGCTGGGCAAATGGCCATAAAGAGAGATCATTTAGGCAAATGCCTCCATTTTACAGGTGAAAAAACAGAGGTGAGGGATGCAGGTGTGGTGGAGGCGCAGAGGCTTCTTTTATTTGTAAATTGGTGAAAGTGTTTTGTTTCAAATAATCAACGTATTAAATAGTTAAATAATGTATGGCACATTTCGGTATTTAAAAAAACAAAAAATCTGTGTGAACCGACTTAGATTTCTAAGACTTGTTAAGAGAAAAAGAAGTTGTAAGAGAATGTTTGCAGCATGTACTTATTAAGAAACAGAGACAAGCCGAGATTTCCTGTTTCAGTGGGTTCAGGTATGTCTATCAAGGCTTTGAGAAAGTTCTGGGAGGATGTTAGCATGGAGCATGATGGTCAACCTTCAGAGGGGACTGGAGGGGGAGTGTGGGGCAGGAGATCTCCACTTCATCAGGATTGTTCAAATTATTAAGAGTAACTTTCCATGTGTTATTTGTGTCATTAAAACACAGGAGTATACATAATATTTTTAAAAATTGTTTTCCAAAGGCTTGTTTGGCCTTGAGGCTGGGTTTGTCCAGAAAACATTTCTCTCCTGGGTGTCAAACCCCGTGAAACCTTGGCCTCTCCTCCCTGAAGCCTCACCCTGCTCCCGCTCCCCCACCACACATTGGATTTTATAAAATACAGAAAAATGATAAAAATGCTAATTAAAATACATCTACTCAACTCTTTCTGCCTGAAGGAAGGCCGTGAGAAGATGCCTTTTCTCATGATGCTTCAGGCTTCCAGGAAATTCCCGAGCCCTGGGGGCAAGGCCTGTGTGGTGCGCCACCTCCCAGAGAGGCGATCAGAGGCGGGGATGGGACCCTGTGTCCCTTCAGAGCTTGGCGTGCTTCCCCTTCATCACTTCCCACTCTTTGCCTTGAGACACGCAGTCAGCTAGGCATGCTCCTTCCAGAAAAACACACAATTTTCTTTTCATTGTTTAATGATGTTTTCATATTTGCTATTTTTTCAAAATTAACTTTTAAGAGCATGAATAAAATAAGAATAAATTCTCCGTGATGGGAAAGGGAGTTCCGGAAGAGAGGCAGACACCATAGATGAGGCTAAAGTCGCTTTGAATGGCCTCCGTCTCCAGGGGTAACCACTGCTAACAGTTTGGTGTGATCCTTCCAGCCCTTTTCCTAGGTGTTTATATGGAGTTACTTGGACTCACAGGACTCTGATGCTGGTGTGTGTGGAGGATGGTTAAACATGACCGCAGCCAACTGTACGCGTGGGGTGATGAGAGTTTGAAGTTGCTGGGCTGTGAGCCCTGTGTGGTGATTCCATTGTTGCCCTGTTCCTCGTGGTTTCCACCTGCCTCGTGCATGGCAGGTGTCTGGGAGGTCCCCTCTCTGCCTGGCTTCCACCTCCAGGCATCGCCTTGTGACTGGCACTCTGTTGTCATGCCAGACGCCCGAATATGCCTCTGTTCCTAACGGTGCCTCAGAAGGGAGGCTTGGGGGTATGACTGAGAAAGGAGTGGCCAATCAGAGCACTTCTGGGAGAAATAGCCCTGGAAATCAGAGCCTTGTTGGGTGGCCACGTGGCCCCAGAGAGAAAAGAAGTGGGAGGAGAAGGTCTTGTGGAAATCGGGAGGGGAGAGGGCAGGGCTGGGACTCCCCAGAGCATCCCTTGGGAAGAAATGGCAAGTTTTGATGTGGGAGTGAGCCCTTGAGGGTTCTCCGTGGGGAGGCCCATGCTGGGGGCTTGGGTCACAGCCCCTGGGAGGCTGCTGGTGCTCTCCCCAACAGAAGCCTATCAGGCATCCTAACCATGTGGAGAAAGTAGACTTGGCGACCAGTCTGGAAGGGAAAAAGAGACCATCTTTAGCTACGAATAGGCCTCTTGACCAAACAAAATAGGAAAACCCACTTCCCGTGCTTCTGTGGGAAGTCAGCTCAGAGTTCCTGATTCTGGGCACTTCATGTTCCTACCTGGCAGTACCAAGCTGTGTCCTGGGCATATTGTAGGATCTTAACCAGCCTCAGCTCACCTGCTCTTCAAATCAAGAGTCCTACCATGGTAAGATGGTAGCGTTGAGCTCTGGAATAAACTTCATTGATTCATCTGCATGTCAGTGTCTGAGTCTGTTCTCACACTGCTATAAAGAAATACCTGAAACTGGGTAATTCATAAAGGAAAGAGGTTTAATTCGCTCACGGTTCTGCAGGCTGGGGAGGAAGCATGGCTGGGGAGGCCTCAGGAAACTTACAATTACGGCAGAAAGTGAAGAGGAAGGAGGTGCATCATCACAGGGCCGGAGCAGGAGGAAGAGAGGGAAGGGGGAGGTGCCACACAGCTTTAAACAACCGGATCTCATGAGAACTCACTCACTAGCATGAGAACAGCAAAGGGGAATCCACCCTCACGATCCAATCGTCACACACCAGGCCCCTCCTCCAACATTGAGGATTACAGTTTAAGGTGAGATTTAGGCAGGGACACAAATCCAAATCGTATCAGTCAGTATCAGGGTTCTTTGGTCGCAAGTGACAGAGTAAAAGCTCAGGTGCTCTGCAGTCCAAGGCAGCATCCTCTGGGAATTCTCAGTTTCTCTCCATCTATTTCAGGGGTTGGCATCTTCAGCAAGGGCTTGATTGTTGGGCCGACCTTCCCTCTGTGGTTCCAAGACAGCTGCCAGCAGAATCCAGAGCTACATCTTCCTTCATTCAAACAGAGTGGGAAGAACAGGCACCTCTCTGCAGCATTCCCAGCAAAGCCTTGAGTTTCCCTCGATGGGTCATCCAGGGTCACAGGCCCTCTCTGGAGCGGGTCAGCTCAGCTGGGACATAGGCACTGGAAGTGACCAGGCCAGTCACAAGTCCACCGTGGAGTGCGGTAAGTCAATTTCCCTGACTGCCCCAAGGACAGCGGGCAACAAAAGCCTTGTGCAACCAAGGCTACAGGAATATGAAACCTTCTCCCTGTGCCCATGAGGTTGGAAGATGAAGCGGGTATCAGAGGTGAGGATGGAGGCTCCTGAGTCCACATACACCCTAGCGCTGGGCTAACCCGACTGGGGAGGAGAGGTGCAACTACCCCAGTGCTTTAAACATCATCCTGTGGTGGCTGGGCATGGTTGTTCACACCTGTAGTCCAAGCACTTTGGGAGGCTGAGGCGGGCAGATCACCTGAGGTCAGGAGTTCAAGACCAGCCTGGCCAACATGGTGAACCCCATCTCTACTAAAAATACAGAAAGTAGTCAGGTGTGGTGGCATGCACCTGTAATCCCAGTTACTTGGGAGGCTGAGGCAGGAGAATCACTGGAACCCAGGAGGCGGAGGTTGTATGAGCTGTGATCGTGGCACTGCACTCCAGCCTGGGCAAAGAGAGTGAGACTCCATCTCAAAAACAACAACAACAAAAATAAAAATCACCCCACGGGGATCGTTGCTTTCAGAACCTGGATTTCCCGGGAGAGAACATCAAAATCTATCACTGTATGAGCAAGGAAACAGGAAAGTTATGACTTGCCCAAGTCACACAGCAGCTCAGGGCCAGAGCTGATGGCAGAATTCAGGGGTTTTGACTCCCAGGGGAGTGCTTGGCTTAGGGGAGTGATCAGCCAAGCATGTGATCATTGCACCAAAGGTAGGGGTGAATAAATGCTCCTAAGTGGAGGTGGGTGAAGTGTGGGCCATGGTGGGGGGGGTCATTCCTGCAATGTCTCTTCTATGTCCTGGGGGGATGGTGTGGGCTGCTGGGGAGCTGGCTGGGCCCTCGGTAGTCGAGCGTGACTCTAGGTCCTGGCCCAACAGAGTAGGCAATCCCAGAAGCTCTCCTGAATGTGCGATGTGTCTCCCTGCTGATGCGGAGTTAGACAGGTCTGCCACTTGATAGCTGTGTGACTTTAGGCAAGTTACTTCACCTCTCTGTTGCCTCCTCAGCTGTGTAATGAGACCAACCGTCCTGCTTCTTGAAGGAGTTGGAGGAAGGAATGAGAGAAGACGTGTGAAACATCCAGCACGATGACCATCCGTGGTCAGTACACATGAACTGTGTGTGGCTCCCTGCAGGGGCACAGATGGTCCATCCTTGGGCACATGTGTACCCTCCTGGCTTAGTCTCAGGGCTGGGTCTGAGGTTGCCCGGGAAGGAACAGGGGGTCTGCCTGGTGTCTGCAGGTGAGCAGGAATTGCTTCCAGAATGCCAGGCCAGCTTGGGCATGCTGATCCTGAGGCCTGGCCACCCACACTCTGGGGAGGCTCTTTTCCTGGCCCCGCTTCTGGGGTTCCAAGGGGAGGCCTCAGGGCATCCGCTGAGATCAGCTGCAGAATGAAGACAGGATGACTCACCGGCAGGCAGGGAGGCCAAGTCAAAGGATCAAAACAAGACAGAAAGACTTCTTTTCTTCCTTAGGGACTATGAGAAGATTGGAAAGGGACCCACGAATCATCAATTATTCATGAGGTCTGCAGGAACCCGCGCAAAAAGCCCAGCTGGGGAGCAGGGTGGGGTGATGGTGAGAAGCTCCTTTCAACAGGTTCCTTCCTCAAGCTAAGCAAAAACATTGAGGTGACACGTGTCACCTGTTCCTAGAGGATCTGCACTGAAGGCGGGGGAAGCAGGACTTGCTGTACCCAGCACTGCGCATGCTGCAGTGGTGACACTCTTGCAGAGAAGGGGTGTGAGCCACATTCTGCATCCCTTCTGATGCTCTACCCCTGAGCCAAACCCCTGCACTGAGAGTCAGGGAGAAGTGACTTTTCCAAGGTGTCACTGCTATGAAATGGCCAAACTAGGGATGAATGAAAGGAATGTGCTTCTCTGAAGGGGAGTCAGTATTTGTTGGGCATCCACAGCTGCTCTATGGGCTGTGGGTACTGCGTGAACAAAGCAAACCTTTTGCCTTTGCGGGCCTTATATTTTATGTGTGAGGCAACAGACAATTAGCAAGCACATAAACAAATGCATGGAATAATTTTGGGGAAGGATAAGTGCTAACGGATGGGCTGAGGGCCATCTGAGATGGTATGCAGGGCCATGGGCACTGCAAGTGGCTAGGCTTGTCACAGGTCATCCCCGGAGTGGGGTCAGTCAACTTACCTGATTGCTGTGCGGTCTGAGGGTTGGGCACAGTGGGCAGAAAAACCCCTGTAGCAGAGACAGGCTGCTAGTTTAGATGGGGTGGCCAGGAAAGGCCTCCCTGAAGACGTGATATTTGAGCCGAGGCCTGAATGAAGCAAGGAACTGAACTTTTAAAGGCTCAGGAAGAACATTCTAGGCAGGATCACAGCAAGTACAAAGGCCCAGAGGCTGGAGACTGCTTGGTGTGTTCACACTGCGGCAAGGAGGCTGGTGGGTGTAGGACATGCAGAGTGGTAGGAGATGGGGTTAGTGGGGCCTTGGGGCCAGAGGTGGGGGGCCTTGGAGGCCACAGTAAGGAAAAGGCCTTTGGGAGGAATATGAGGTGCTGAGGCCCCAGAATGCACGAGATGGCCTCCTCCCCTTCCGGGTAAGATCATTCCCGGTTTTCTGGCCTCCTTCCCTCCTGAAGAACCACTGGAGGAAGTGGGACTCCCAGCCTGTGGAAGGAAAGGGCGAGGGGCTCACAAGTCTGTCTTCACACATCTGAAGAGCTGCTGCCACTGTTCTCTGCCTCATCCCTGTCATTTCTTTCTTTTCCTTTTTTTTTTTTTTTTTTTTTGAGACTGAGTTTTGCTCTATTGCCCAGGCTGGAGTGCAGTGGTGCAATCTCGGCTCACTGCAACCTCCACCTCCCGGGTTCAAGAGATTCTCCTGCCTCAGCCTCCTGAGTAACAAAGATTACAGGCACCTGCCACCACGCCTGGTTAATTTCTGTATTTTTAGTAGAGACGGGGTTTCACCATGTGGGCCAGGCTGGTCTCGAACTCCTGACCTCAGGTGATCCACCCGCCTCAGCCTCCTAAACTGCTGGGTATACAGACATGAGCCACCACGCCTCGCCTTCTGTCATTCCTTTAGTGTGATGCCCTGCACCTGGCCTGAGAAATATGCACATGATCTTGCTTACTGTACACCCCTCCACAACCCTGGGAGGAGGCACATATACCATCATCCTACGTGACAGGAGAAAACTGGGGCTCAGCCAGGACACACTTACTCAAGGCCATGCAGCTGGAAGTGGAGAGATCTGAGCCCAGATGTTGGGACAATGCTTTTAGCCCAGGGCAGGTCTTTGAGGACACTGACCTGTCTGCAGCTTGAATCCCCTCCAGATCATGAGCCTCCCAACCCCTCCCTGAAGAGGCAGGGGTGTGCTTTATCCATGGACGCTTGTGTCTCCAACTTCCCTTCTTCTGCAGTCCGAAGCTCTACCCCTGAGCTGTACCCCCGCACCTTCTCTTCTTCTGGCTTCCAGGTCTTCCAGGAACCTTGGACACCCTGTGAAACCATCAGCATTATCAGCCTCCAGTAGGGAACTATGAACTCTGCTGACCAGGGAAGGCAGTCTCTGGTGAGAAATTGCATTCTAGCGCCTTCTTGACTCCTTACTAGATGAGCACCCATGAGAATAGAAAAGGCGATTCTTTAAAGGGAGGATTAAGTTGGAACCGTTTAGAACTAGATGTTAGCCAGCTATTGTGGCTCAAGTCTGTAATCCCAGGTACTTGGAGGCTGAGGCGGGAGGATCACTTGAGCCCAGGAGCTCAAAGCTGCAGTGCACTATGATTGTGCCATTGCACTCCAGCCTGGGCAGTAGAGTGACACCCTCTCTCTAGAAAAAAAGAAAGAAAAAATGGATATTAAAAGTCTTAAAATATTCCCTTATTTCTTGGGCCACTCAGCAATTCTACCTCTTAAAATCTACCCAGGGAAATCACAAGATGTGTGGAAAGATAAATGTCCATGTGGTGGGAACACGGTGTAGCCGAACAAGTCATTTGTGACCCCCGCCCACTCAAACTGAGCCCAGAGCAAAGCAGTTGCTACATATTTTGAAAGTCATCCCTGCATATAAGGATATTCATTGTGTCCCTAATGTCAATAGAGGGGAACTGGAAACAACCTAAATGCACAATGAGGGGACTGGATAAATAAGTTATGGTGCATTCATTGGTAGATTACAGAGTAGCAATTCCTGAGGCAGGCAGATTCCTTGAGCTCAGGAGTTTGAGACCAGCCTGGGCAACATGGCAAAACCTTGTCTCTACAAAAAAAAGCAAAAATTGGCCAGGATTGGTAGCGCATGCCTGTAGTCCTAGCTATTTGGGAGGCTGAGTCGGGAGGGTCACTTGAGCCTGGGAGGCAGAGGTTGCAGTGAGCCGAGATAGTGCCACTGTGCTCCAGCCTAGGTGATGGAGGGAGACCCCATCTCAAAAAACCAAACCAAACCAAGCCAAACCAAACCAAAACAAAAGATGCTTCTGAAGAATATACATATTGGTAAATAAAAAGGGTTACAAAACAGCGTGTTCCCAATTTGAAGAAACAATGTAAAGTTTTCTGTTCCTGGCAGCATGACAAACTGAGTTGACACTTCTCCTTCCTCGCCATAACTGATGGAAACACCTAGAAGAGCTGGATCAAACAAAAGTATTAAAAACACGTAGCTGGATTGAAAGTAAATAAAGGAAATCCCCCATTGGGACAGCAGAGATGTGGTTGTGACGTGCTTTGGGAGCCGGGTAGAAGTGAGATGCCTGAAGGAAGCGAAGACCTCAGCAGGCAGGTTTCCTGACTGAATGTTTCAGAGCATGTCAATGCCTGTGCAGGTTTTCCAGACTGGGAATGTTCAAGAGAGTGGTTACTCCTTCAGCTTTGGTCCCTGAGGGAGGATGTAGGGTACAGAGTTCTCAACTGATCCCTGGGGGACATGGAGTATGAGGAAGAAATACAACCTGGTTTCTGTGTTAGGCCACTGAGAGTTTGGGCTTGTTTATTGCCACAGCAGAATCTCACCTATTGGATTAGTCCTTTTCATACTGCTATGAAGAAATATCTGAGACTGGGTAACTTATAAAGAAAAAGAGGTTTAATGGACTCATAACTCCAGACGGCTGGGGTGGCCTCACAATCATGGTGTAAGGTGAAGGGGAGCAAAGTCACATCTTACATCGGGTGGCAGACAAGAGAGCGTGTGCAGGGGAACTGCCCTTTATAAAACCGTCAGATCTCATGAGACTTATTCACTATGATGAGAATAGTATGGGAGAAACCTGTCCCCATGATTCAATTACCTCCCACTGGGTCCCACGACATCTGGGGATTATAGGAGCTACAACTCAAGATGAGATTTGGATGGGGACACAGCCAAACCATATCACCTATCCTGCCGTAGCCCTCTATGGAAGGAGGGGCTAGAGAAACACCATCCAAAATGTCCTCTTCACTTTGGGCTCTCAATGGGAATTTAAAAATATGCTTTGGGAATTTGAAATCACAGGCCTGTACCATGTGAGTGAATGGAGTTTGAATGTACACTACCCAACTATGACAGGAAGCCTGAACCAAGAAAATACTGTAAAACCTGGTCATAACTAGTAAAAGCTCAGGACACCAGCAGGAGCAAAGAGGAAGATGATTTTCAAAAACATTTCCCAACCCAGTGTGCATGAGAGTCTCATAGAAGTTAAAACCCCGGGGAAAAGATGAGGTTACAATAAAAACAATGATCTACACAAGGAAAATGGTCACCATAAGGGAGAGTCAGAAAAGAGAACAAGTTAAAAGGGTGTGTATCTCAGTACCATGAGATACTAGGGCAATCAGAGGCTCACACTTACATACTTTTAAAATGATTTAAGATGGTGACTTTAAGAAGACAAACAGAGTGACCATAGGAGAAAAAAGAAGACGCTTGAAAAACGCAGCTATCTGCATAGAGAAAAGACTGGAAGGAAATACATTCTCATTCTAACCTTATCTTTTGGTGATGAGAAACCCAGTGATTCGAAAGTTTTTCTGTACTGTTAAAAGTTTCTACTATGACTACAAGTTACGTTTGTTTGTTTGCATTAAAATTGTCTGTAGTCCCAGCTACTTGGGAGGCTGAGGTGGGAGGATCACTTGAGCCCAGGAGTTCTGGGCTGTAGTGTGCTATGCCAATGAGTGTCCGCACTAAGTTCGGCATCAGTGCGGTGACCTCCCGGGAGCGGGGAACCACCAGGTTGCCTGAGGAGGGGTGAACCGGCCCAGGTCAGAAATGGAGCAGGTCAAAACTCCTGTGCTGATCAGTAGTGGGATCACACCTGTGAATAGCCACTGCACTCCAGCCTGGGCAATATAGAGAGACCCTGTCTCTAAAAAAAAAAAAAACTTTGTTTAATCATGCAGGTGCTACAGAGATACAATTAAAAGAAGGTAATACAGCCCAGGTATGGTGGCTCACACCTGTAATTCCAGCACTTTGGGAGGCCAAATTGGGAGGATCACTTAAGTCCGGAGTTCGAGACCAGCCTGGGCAACATAAGGAGATCTACAAACAATAAAAAAACTAGCTGGTGCGGTGACCTGTACCATAATCTCAGCTATTCAGGAGGCTGAGGTGGGAGGATGGCTCGAGCCCAGGAGGTGGAAGCTGCAGTGAGTTATGCGTGTGCCACTGCTGGACACCTAAACTAGGACTGAGTTTCAAAATAGGGGCTCTAGTTTGCTTCAGGCCTGGCCACTTCTCAGCTTTGGGGGCTCAGGCAAGTCATGTTTGCTTCTTGGGCTTCAGTTTCTGTGTCGAAAAATCCAATGAAAATCTGCTCTGCTGTCTCACAGAGAGGCTGTGAGCATCCAAAGAGAAAAACTTTGTAAATGGGACAAGATGGGATAGGGGTGTGCACTGGCAGAGAAGGTGAAGGGCTGAGCATAGTGGCTCACCCCTGTAATCCCAGCACTTTGGGAGGCCAAGGTGGATGGATCATCTGAGATCAGGAGTTCGAGACCAGCCTGGCCAACACGGCGAAACCCTGTCTCTACTAAAAATACAAAAATTATCTGTGTCTGGCGGCAAGTGCTGGTAATCCCAGCTACTCAGGAGGCTGAGAGCAGAATTGCTTGAACCGGGGAGGCAAAGGTTTGTACCACTGCACTCCAGCCTGGGTGACATGAGTGAGACTCTGTCTCAAGAAGAAGGAGAAGAAGGAGAAGGACACACCATCTGGACACCAGCAGGAGTAAGATAGAGAGGTGGACGCACCACCTATTCCCCCCAGGCTGATGAGTCCCAACATTCTAATGACAGGATCCATTTTTGGGCTCTGATCCTGTGCCAGGCTCTGGAGGAGGTGCTTGGGCTACAGGAGCAACAGAAGTGACATAGCTCTGGGCTACATGGAGCTTAGGGGCAGGGACTGCAGTTCAAATAATCAAAGTGGTGTTCTGAAGGAGGCACTTGTTTTTGGAGCAATAACAGGGACCTGAGCCAGTCTGAAGTCAGGGAGGACTTCCTGGAGTGGGTGACCCTGAGCTGAGAGCTGAGCATGAGGGGATATCATGGAGCCAGCTGGTGGAGGACAAGCGCTCTGAGCAGAGAGGGCCCACCTGGGGAAACCAGTGCAGACTGAAAAACCACGCGTTAACATTGCCAGAGGGAGCACTGCCCTATGGGAAGCAGGGACACTGCTGCCTAGGGACATTCTCTTGTTAGGGCCTCAGGAGGAGCCAATAAAATAAGGGACTGTGCCCTCTTGGGGCTCTGGGACTCAGAGAGTTTGAGTGCCTCACCTAAATGCATTCAGCCTATAGGATAGTCAAGGGAAGGTTCGCATTTAGGGGGGAAATGTGGCTTGAGAATATACCGCCAGGACAAGGACGATGTGGTTAGGGAGCTGAGGTGGATTTGTTCCTCCAGGCCATGGGGAGCCAAAGATGTCTTAGAGTACAGCAGGTTCCTGGCACCCATGGCAGCCATTTAGCTCCAGTGTGAGAAGGCTCAGAACAGTTGCTGGGGACAACATGCCATGGTCTGCCATGCCGCATGCCACGTTCAGTTATGGTCAACAGTAAACCTCAGCCCTCTTTCAAGGCTGTAAGTGATGACAGGATGGCATCTGAGTGTAAGTGGCAGTTGCTGCTGTGGCTGCTCTGCCCTTTGAAGGAAGAAGGCCAGCTTCTTCCCGTGATTTGCTTGTTCTGGGAGGGGCAGGGCTGGGAGAGGGGAGCTAACATTTCCATTTCCAAGCACCAACCAGGAGTCAGGAAGGGGTGGGAAGTGCACCCAGGGCAGGGCAGGGCAGCAGGTCAGTGAAATCAGGTCTTTAACACTCTTTTGCAGCTGCAGAGCCCCACTTTTGGCTTCACTGTATTTATTTTCATGGTTACCTTCTATTTATGGTGGATGTGCCTGGTCTTCTTTTTATGGTAGTGATAGAAAGTTTAATTTCAATACATTTTCAATGCATATATTTGGATAATAAATCTTCGTCTGTTTAAAGAAGAAACAAAATCATTAGTAAATAATACAAGGGAGCTGAAAACTGTGACCTGCAATGCAGGAATGGTGGAGATCCAGGAAGCTTTCCCTCCTGGATCTGAAGCAAGGACTGTCATCCCCATTTTACAGCTGGAAAAGCTGAGTCCCCAAGAAAGTAACTCACTTTGTGCCCCAAGCCAAACCTGGAACCTAAGTATCATCCCCCCTCACCCCCCCACTTTCACCAGTGAATGAGCTTCCACACATTCCCTGGCATTTCAGAACTCTCCTGATGCCAGGGTTCTAATCCAGGCCCTGGTGCCACCATGGACAAACTGTGGCTTTGTGCAATTGTCTAACTCTTTGTCCTTGGTTACCGATATGGTTTGACTGTGTCCCCACCCAAATCTCATTTTGAATTGTAGCTCCCATGATTCCCATGTGTTATGGGGTGGGGGGGGGACCCAGTGGGAGGGGTAACTGAATCATGGGGTGGGTCTTTCCCGTGTTGTTCTAGTGATAGTGAATAAGTCTTACAAGATCAGATGGTTTTATATAGGGGAGTTCTCCTGCATAGGCTCTCTTTCCCTTGCCTGCCTCCATGTAAGACGTGACTGTTCCTCATTCGCCCTCCACCATGATTGTGAGGCCTCCCCAGCCATGTGGAACGTGAGTCAATTAAAGCTTTTTCCTTTATAAATCACCCAGTCTCTAGTATGTCTTTATTAGCAGCATGAGAATAGATTAATACAGTTACTCATCTTAAAATGGGACCAATATGTATATCTCAGAGGAGTGTTACGAGGATTTAATGAGATGATATCTCATTAAATCCCAGTTTAAAATGAGACAATAGAATCCCAGAGCCCTGAAGTCACTTGGCCAAGGTCACAGATGTGGCAAGAGGAGGAGTTGGATGTCAGTGTAGGTAGGTCCAAAAGGCTTCCACACTGCTGTTTTTAATGATCCCACGGTGCTTCCTCCCCTCTATAGAAAGCTGCCTCATGCCCAGGTTGTGAGCTGAGAAAGCCCAGTGGATAGAAAAGAGACATGAACAGTGTCTCCATGGGGAAGGGGCTCGATTTTCTTTAGGCTGGAGCTGTGGACTCTGCCAAGATCCCCAGAAGCAGGGAGTCGGAGTGTGGAAGGGCACTTTCCTGTGGGAAAATGTAGGGCACTTCCACTTATAGCCTGATAATTGGGCCCAGTGAGGTCTGAGCTCAGATGATGTCATTCATTCTCTGTGGCCTTTGGGGCTGAGGAAGCCTCTGGGGAAAGAGGGGCGGGGGAGGAAGGGCTGGAGAACAGAGAACTTGGAAAGAATGACAGATAAAAACAGGCATCAGAGTTTTGGGCATGCATGGACTGTGGCCAAGGGAGCTTTAGAGCCGTTGTGGTGGGACAGCCCATGGCAGGAAGTGCTCACAGAATCAAGGGCAGATGGCCGGAGCCCAGTGCTGGCAAGCAGTGCTGGGGGTGAAGGAATGAAAGAACTGGGATGCCTGAGTGAACGGTCGGCTTTAGTGCAATGCCAAGGAGTGGAGATCCGTTCCTGGAAGGCAGCTGAGTCCGGGGAAGGGCTGTGCACACAATACTGGACAGAGTTTAAACCCCAGTAGAAATTTATCAGCTGTGTCATTTGGACTAATATCTGACCTCTCTGATCCTCCATGGAGCAGATGCTGTCAATTTCCAACCGGCTATCCATTTCCCAAGTGATCCTTGCCTACAGAGCCCTGATTCTACTCAGGATGGTCACGCAGACAGCCTGAGGCCTTCTGCATTCCCAGCCTCCTTTATAGCCAGGGGTTTGGCTGAGAACCTCAGTCTCTTCATCTCGGAATGAAAATGATTATACCCCTTCTGCAGGGATTTGGGGAGGATTTGGGCTGGCACGTGCTGGGTGAACATTGCTGAGAGCATGGCCAACTTCTACTGCTGATGGTGTGTGTGAATTTCCGTCTCCAGCACTCACATCTCCAAGTGCTCCCGAGCCCTCTATCTTGCTTGTTGCCCTTGCCTGGAATTCAACAAACCAATCTAGACCCTGCACAGCCATCCCTGCACCCCCGTGTTCACCCCCAGCCCCCTGTCACCCGCTTCATCTTTGGAGCCAGTGGTGTGGACTTGAATCTCAGCCCAAACTTCCAGCTTTGCATGGCTTTGCAATCACCTGGCAGGGATGCTAACAGCACCTACCTCCTATAGAGCGAGGGTAAAAATCAGCAGTTCCTGCGAGGCCCGTTCAGTGCCATGCCTGGCACATAGTGAGTGCTCGTGCAAGCTGTGTTACTGTGGAGAGGAAGGCCAACTCCTTGGCCTGGCCCACCATGCCCGAGTGACCAGGACCCTCCCCTCTCTCCAGCTGCAGCACCTGGCCCCTCCTCACACCAGTTCCCTGCCTCTCTCAGGCCTCCAAGGCTTAGTGCTTGCTGGTCTACCTGGAATGTTCCTCTATTCTTTTGCCCTTCCTTGTTTCTTCACCTGGCTAATCCTGCTTTATTTATTTTTAAAATATTAAAAACAAATCATTTTTGTCCCCTTCTCTGAGAAGCCGTCCCTGGCCACCTCTCACCGGCTGGGCTTCCGCTGGCTTCTGTGCACGGTCAGAGGCATTACCTCCGTGTTGACACAGTCTGTGGTCTGCGTGTCAGCCCCAGCTCTGAGCTCTTCAAGGGCTCGTACCCGACCTCATCATGTCTGTCCCTCCAGGGCCTGGCTCAGGGGGTCCTGTGTAACTGCTCTCACACCCCCTCAAACACAGAAACACCCCCAGTAGTGCAGTGAACAATATGGCAGCTACCACTCAATTGCACTGACTGCATTCATATCCGTGCTGTGCCCAGCCTTCTTCTCACAACTGCCCTGTGGGGTATGACTGCTGTGACGGTTTTGTCACCTTGGCTAGGCTACTGTGCCCAGTGGTTTGGTCCACTGCTAGTCTAGACATTGCTGTGAAGCCAGGAGTTCCAGGCTACAGTGGGCTATGATCGTGCCATTGCGCTCCAGAGTGAGACCTGATTAACATCGACATCATCAGTTGACTTTAAGTAATATTACCCTTGATAATGTGGGTAGGCCTCACCTAGTCCGTTGAAGGCCTTAAGACCAAACACCGAGGTTTCCTGAAGAAGAAACGATGTTCCCTCAACTGTAATAAGGAAATCTTCCCTGAGTTTCCAGCCTGCTGGGCAGTCCTACAGATTTTGGACTTAACCAGCCCCCACAACCATATGAGCCAATTCCTTACAATAAAGCTACAACTCTATCCATTACCTCTTATTGACTCTGTTTCTCTGGAAAACCCTAATACAACTGTCATCCCTGTTTTACAGATGGGGAAGCTGAGGCTCAGAGAAATTTGGTCTCATGGCCGGTGTCATACGCCACTCAGTGGCAGGGCCGGGACTGGAACCCAGGCTGCCTCTCTAGAACCAGCATTCTGGACCACCCAGCTAATGCTGGGATCCAGGTATTTCACCTCCTCAGGTATTTCCAGGTACCTGGAGCCAGCTTCCTTAGCCAGGGAAGCTGATCTGTGAAGTAGTCCCTTTTCAAAGAGCCACAACTCTTCTGCACTGTGTTTTCCAGAGAGACCCAGGGAAGCTTCTCTAGGTGTAGAAAGAAAAAAGAAGAAAAACACTGGGCGCAGTGGCTCACACTTATAATTCCAGCACTTCAGGAGGCCGAGGAGGATCCCCTGAGCCCAGGAGTTCAAGACCGGCCTGGGAGACAGCCAGACCTTGTCTCCACAAAAAAAGTTTTTAAAAAATTAGCTGGGTCTAGTGGCATTTATAGTTCTGGCCACTGGAAAAGCTGAGATGGGAGGATCACTTGAAGCCAGGAGTTCCAGGTTGTAAGTGAGCTGTGATCATGCCACTGCACTCCAGCCTGGGTGACAGAATGAGACCCTATTTCTACTGAGAGAGAGACAGAGAGAAGGGGAGAACCTGGGGACCTGGGAGTAAGTCCTTTTCACTTCCTAACTGTGGTAGTGTGAGCAAGTACCTTTGCCTTTCTGAGCTTCGATTCTTACAGCCTAAAATTACCCCCAGGCAGTGGGACAAAGTCAGGAGAGTCTCTGTGTATTGACATAGAAAGACTTTTAAGATAAAATGTGGAAGGAAAAGAGCAAAGTGTAGGACAGTGTATCCCCTTTATATAAGAAAAAGGGGGACTTTTTTTTGAGACAGGGTCTCGCTCTGTTGCCCAGGCTGGAGTGCAGTGGCATGATCACAGCTCACTGCTGTCTTGACCTCCTGGGTTCAAGTGATCCTCTGACCTCAGGCCCCCAGGTAATTGGGATTACAGGTGTGCACCACCATGCCTGGCTGATTTTTGAATTTTTTTCTAGAGACAAGGTCTTTCTGTGTCACCCAGGTTGGTCTCAAACTCCTGGGCTCAAGCCATCCTCCTGCCTCTGCCTCCCAAAGTGCTGGGATTACAGGTGTCAGCAACCATGCCCAGCCAGACAAGGGGGATTTAAGAACATATTCTGGTATTTACATAAATGGACTCTGGGGAAATACACTAGAAACTAATAAAAATGATTCTTTAAAGGAGGGTAACAGGGACAGGATGAGACTTCTCACTGTGTTCCTTTAATTTTTGAAGCATGTGATTAAGTTATCTAGTAGAAAATAAACATTAATAATTTTAAAATGAGGATGAGAGAGTATCTCTTTTAAATTGTTGTATAGTTAGAGTTAAATATACAAATAAATGTAAAATGCAAAGCACATAGTAGGTGCTTAAAAATGGCAGCTGGTCATCTTGTCACAGCAACCCTCCAGGGTATTTCTCCTGGAAAGGAAAAGATGATCATAATGATGCCTTGATTTCCTGCTTGAACCCAATACATGCTTCCTGCTGAGCTGGGTCCTCTGGGGGACAGAGAAAATAGTCCCCATTGGCCCTTGCTTTCAAGGCTTTAATAATCCATCTGGGGATCCCAGACTAACAGCCATGGGCTGTGCAGTGCTCACCATTCATCCACCAAAGATTTGAAGGGAAAGAAAGGTCACTAAGGGGAGGGCCTTCATCAGATGGGAGCAAACATTCGTAGGGCTGAACAGGGTGTTCCTACATACACTCCTGTAATCCTCATATCAGCCCTGAGAGGAGCAGTGACTGTGTCCATTTCGCAGAGAAGGAAACTTTTCAAAGAGCCACAACACTTTATAGCTCTTCCAAGGAACTGGCAGAGTTAGGCTCTGAGCCATGTCTCTCCAGTGGCAGGTCCCCTTGTTTTCCCACCACACTGCAATGCCTGGCCAGGGTCTAGAAGGACCCGTTGGGTTAAGTGAAGTGTGGGTAGCTGGTGGGACGGGAGCATGGTGGTAGCGGCAGCTGAGAGTGATCCCAGGATACCCTCTGAGGACCATTTTAAACTTGCCAACAACCCTACCAGACAAGCAGAAGACATAGTGCTGTCTTCTCCATTCCCTCACTGATTCATTCGTTCATTTCTCCATTTAGCCAATCATTAACATTTTAGTGAGAACTAGTACTTCCCAGGCCTTATGCTGAGAACTACAGACATCAAAATGAGTGGGTCACAGTGTCTACACCCAAGGAGCTTACAGTCCAGCAAGAGAGAAAGACCCACAAACTGAGGTAGACAATTGGATGCTGGGATTGAAGGTGAACACAGAGCCTAGAGGAGGTAACTTGCAGGGCAGGGGGTTCTTGGAACATGTATGGGAATTTTCCATGTGTGGAGTGGGGCTCAAAGGGACAGCACATGGTAGGGACCAAAGGGAAGGAGGCACAGTGGGTTTGGATAACAGCTAGGGCTTGGAGTGATTGATGGGGCGCAGGTGTGGAGGGAAGAGGCTATGTATGGAGAGATGCTTGGGAAGAGTCAGGCCACGAGGCATTCTGTCAGAGACTGGACACCATCCTGTAAGCCACAGAGTTAAGCAGGGCCGCAGAGTAGCCAGGCTGATCTGGACTTTGAAGCAACCATGCTCCAAAGGGGACCTGGGAGGCAGGGCAGGGACTGGAGAAAGAGGCCCTTGGTTCATCCTAGGGCACTTTCCAGTGCCTTGGGGTCCTCCAGGGTCTTGTTTGTGCTACTCTCCACCTTTTTTATTGAAAAATTTTGAGATAATTTCAGATTCACAGTCACAAGAAATGACTCAGAGAGACCACATGTGCCCTGTGCCCATTTCTCCCCAATGGTCACATTTTGTAAAATGATTCCTTTTCTGCTTTTGAGAAGGAGGTGGCGGGGCTGGGCTGGGGGGTACCACTATGTTGAAGGACAGATGCCCAGAGAGCTCTGGTGAGGGCTTCCTCCTTCCCCATCACCCTCCCTCTCTTTGTGAGCCAAGACTGTTCATAAGTATATAATGGAACAAGTTTGGGAAGCCTTGTATAGGCAACTCACAAGTTCCATCCCTTTTCCGTCTCACAGGAGCCCAGGCCACTTCCCTAGTGCACCGTCCTTGACATGACCACATCCAACACACAGGGGATGAAGCTGAGATCAACTGACCAATATAGGGTCAAGTTCCCCTTACACATCTGTCTGGTTGTGGGGCTGGTAGGTGCCTGCCTAGCCAGGAACTACATTTCCCAGCACCCCTTGCTTCCCACATGAGTAGTTTTCACCAATGCAGTGTGAGCAGAGCGATTTAGGCACTGTCAGGATGACGGGTTAAGTAGTGGCTGTGCCATCTTTTCTTTCTTCTCCCACTCGGCTGTTGGGATGACACCAGGACAACCTCGGAACCACAAGATGGTAGAAGACCCCAGACAGAAAGACAGAAGAGGTCTGTGTCTCAGGGCAACTATTGGAGGGAAACTACCCATGAGAGTCCGGAGCCAGGGACACAATCATTGGACTTTGTATAAGGGAGAAATAAACATATGTAAAGGCTTCAAATATACAAAAGAAGCAGAGAGCACACTAATGTAACTCAGCTATCATTCAGTTTCCAAAAATTATCAACATTTTTCCAAGTCTTCTTTAATTTACCACTCTGACCCCATTTTAAATAGTTTGCTGGAGTGTTTTAAAGTAATTGCCACACATCATGGACAAGAGCAAACAAAACCAAAATGTAAACACCCTTTATCGTGCTAAGCCACTGAGACAAGAGGGCGCTGGTCACAGCAGTTAGACAGCCCTGGCTGATGTGGTGGAGTCTCCGTACCCAGCTGTGGAATTGGACATACGGGCCTGTTCTAGGCTGGGCAGTGTGCAGAGGAATGCATCTAGGCCCAAAGCAGTGAGGCTGCTAAGCCTTCCAGCCCTCCGAGAAGGAGTTCTTTTTGTTTTTCTGGCCCAGCTGCACCTGGCCCCTACCTCCCACTTTTTCCTCCTTCCAGACGGGGCTGCCCAGAAGAGAAGCAGACTCAAGGTGGGATGAGAAACAGAGTGTTTTGCAGGCCGGGTCTGGCTTGGGCTGGGCTGGGTGTGGCGGGGTAAGGCTGTGCTAGAACAGACAGAGCAGGCAGAAGGCATGGATGTTGGAAAGCAAGGTCCTATAGCAGGGGCTGGAGCCAGGGGAGCAAAAGCTTTTTTGCCTTTTGGCTTAGCCTGTGTTCATGACCCTGAAGCTCACAAGCTGGATGGAACTTTGTGGTCAGAACCTCCGGAGAACTTAAGTCCATTGAGGAAGTCATTACTGAGCACCGGTGGGGCAGCTCTGTGCTGTGGGCTGAATCCTGGCCTTAGCTACTTCCCAGCCTGTGACCTCGGAAAGGCCCCTTCAGCCCTCTGAGCCACGGGCTCTTTGTATTGAAAGTGAGGATGGGAATATCAATTTTACCTGGTCCTGGGGAAATCAGACTCCATGTACAGAGAAAGCCTGGCACACAGTAGGTTCTCGATGACTCATAGCTATTGCTATTAATCTCCGTGAACAAAATGACACAAGTTTAGGAGTGAAAATTTGCATCCATCCAGGGAATGGACCAGGACCCCAGGATGCTGGGCCTCACCCTCTTGGGAGCTGTTTTCAGAGGAGGAGGAACAGAGAATGCAGGGAGCCAAAGGGCTTGCCCTGGGAGCGGCCAGGTCTAGTTTTGCGTGTCAGAGGAGCCAGGGTGGGTGGAATCCTGCAGATCAGGGACTCTTTCCTGGAAGCGGCTGGATTGGCAACAAAAGACTCCCTCCCTTGGAAAGTAGCCTCACAGCTGTCAGGAAAAAACAGCTGTGTGGCTTCCTTTCAAAGAGGTGAGACCTCAGTCCTATGGGGAAGCAGAGTAAGACGTGACAGAAAACAGGAACTCCCAGGCAGGTTCTCTAGCAGGGGATGGACGGGGTTCAAAGCCCAGCTCTGTTGCTTGCTGGCTGTGTGGCCTTGGGCAAGTCACCTCACCTCCCTGAGCCTTAGTAGCATCATCTTTAAATGGGGATAATGAGGCTCATCTCACAAGGCTATTGGGAGAAAAGGAAAAGATATTAAGTTGAAAATGCCCTGCTCAGTGCCTGGTACTCGGGGAGCACTGAACAAATTGTCATTGTAAATTACTCACCCCTAGGGCTTGAAATGAACCCCTCTTTCTTCTCTCAAGAGACTTCTAAATATGGGAGACTCCATTGCCTCTTGTTTTCCCTGCATCGACTCCCTGGATGGGCTTGTCCTCTTCCCCAGCGTTAAACACCGTTCCATGACATCAGCTCTGGAGATGGCATTTGAAACCAGGCACCCTTGCCATTGCTGGTCACAGATTTTTGATATTACCCTAAATGGTACCCCCACCCCCAGTTCCTCCCATCTGCGGAAAGGGCCTCTGTTCAGCTGTAAGATCTTTTTTTTGTGTTTGAGTACACAGTAGGTATATATATTGATGGGGTGCGTGAGATGTTTTGATACAGACATGTGCTGTGAAATAATCACATCATTGGGAATGGGGTATCCATCCCCTCAAGCGTTTATCCTTTGAGTTACAATTCAATTACACTCTAACTTGTTCTAAAATGTACAATTAAGTTACTATTGGCTGTAGTCACCCTGTTGTGCTATCGAATATTAGGTCCCACTCATCCTTTCTATTTTTTTTGTACCCAGTTAAAAGATCTGGATTATTGTCTCTCCCCCGAGCTCCCAAATCCAACCCACCAGGAGGTCCTGATGGCTCCAGCCTCAGCACTTATCTCTGATCTCACCCCTCCCCACTTCCACTGCCACGGTGATGGTCCACCGTACTACGGTCCCGGCTGTCTGCTGCACAGACCCCTCCGACACTCCCTGCTCTCACTCTCGCCCCTTCTACCGTCAGCTCTCCACACAGCAGCCTCACCTTTTTCTTTTGACTTTTAATACAAATCCTAGATTTACAGAAAAATGGCAATAGTACAAAGGCTTCCCACACAGCCTTCCCTCTACTCTCCACATGTGCTTGTCTCTTTCTATCTACAGACATATTTTTTCTAGAACATTAGAGTCAGTTGCAAACATGATGCCCCGTTGCCCCTAAATACTCACATGACCGCAGCACGGCGATCAAAAGCAGCGCTCGGAATGCGGTCCCAGCAGCAGGCCTGCAGCCCTGTTCACTGCTGCCTGTCTCCCAGAAGGAGCATCTGGCTCACGCATCACCTTCTGTCCTCCTGCCTCTTCAGTCTCCTCTACCTGGGAGCAGTACCTTCAGCTGTCTTCACCTGTCACGACCTTGGCATTTTGAGTACAGTCCAATAATTTTATAGCACATCCCTCAATTTGGGCTTGTCTAATATTTCCTCATGCAGTGAGCTTTTAAAGGTATGGGAGGCCAGGCGTGCTGGCTCATGCCTGTAATCCTAGCATTTTGGGAGGCCGAGGCAGGTGGATCACTTGAGGTCAGGAGTTTGAGACCAGCCTGACCAACATGGTGAAACCTGACCTGTACTAAAAAAACAAAAATTAGCTGGGCATGGTGGCACGTGCCTGTAATCCCAACTTCTTGGGAGGCTGAGATAGGAGAATCGCCTGAACTCGGGAGGTGGAGGTTGCAGTGAGCTGAGACCATGCCACTGCACTCCAGCCTGGGCAACAGAGTGAGATTCCATCTCAAAACTAAACTAAAATAAAAATAAATAAATAAATAAAAGGTATAGATCTTCTTATTCACCGGCTCTCAACCCTGCAATGGCTGGCCACCACACCCTGAGAAAATGCCAACTCCCCACCAGGCCCTTCACCAGGAGAGCTTTGCCCTACTGTCTCCCTCTGCTCTCTCAACACCAGCACTCTGACCTCTGTCCTCAGTGCCCTGGCCCTGGCACTGCTGTCTGGGGACTGGTGGGAGGTTTTGGGGGGCTCCCTGTGTTCTCACCTTTCACTGACTATTGGCTTACGAGTGCCCCCTCTCTCCAAGACAGCATCTTAACCCATCCCCTGTGATGTTGTAGAATTTGTCTTGAGCCCTGGCGTGCGACAGGAAAGACCCAGAAGGGACTCCTTTGTATGACACAGGTAGACCTGGCGTGTCATGCCCTCATGATAATTTTTAGTTGTTTGGCCTTGGACAAGTTACTTAACATCCCCAATCCTCTATTTCCTCATCTGGAAAGAGGGAATAGGAACATTCAGCTTGGTGAGCTGCTGGAAGAAACATTGAGATAGTCAGCATAGAAGTACCTGACACATACGAGGTTCATCTTCTCTCTGGATAGTGACATGGGACCCATTACATCTTCTGGAGAAACTGGAAGGGGCTTGTAGTGGGTCGAATGGTGGCCACCCAGTCCATATCCTAGTTCCTGGAACCTGCAAGTGAAAGTTTACTTGAAAAAGGCATCTTTGGGCTGGGCGCCGGGTGGCTCACACCTGTAATCCCAGAACTTTGGGAAGCTGAGGCCAGTGGATCACCCGAAGTCAAGAGTTCAAGATCAGCCTGGCCAACATGGCGAAACCTCATCTCTACTAAAAATACAAAAATTGGCTGGGCGTGGTGGTGAGCACCTAGAATCCTAGATACTTGGGAGGCTAAGACAGGAGAATCGCTTGAACCTGGGAGACGGAGGTTGCAGTGAGCCAAGATTGCTCCACTGCACTCCAGCCTGAGTGACAGGGTAAGACTCCATCTCAAAAAAAAAAAAAAAAAATAGAAAAAGGCCTCTTTGTCAATGTATTTAAGTTAAGGATCTCGAGATGAGATCACCTCCAATGAATCCCGAATCCAGGGACAAGTGTCTTTAAAAGAGACACACAGAGGAGAAGACAAACACGAAGAGGAGAGGTGATGTGAAGATGGGGGCAGAGAGCAGAGGAATGCAGCAGCAAGCCGAGAAAACCAAGACCTGCTGGCAGCCACCAGAGGCTGGGAGAGAGGCCCAAGTCGAGGCCGCCTCAGAACGTCTGGAGGGAACCTGGCCCTGCTGACGCCTCAGTTTTGAAGTTCTGACCTCCAAACTGTGACAGAATAAATTTCTGTTGTTTGAAGCCACCGAGTTTGCGGTGATTGGTTGCGGCACATGTAGGAAACTAATACAGGAACAAACTTGGATGAAACAACAGCTGGAAGGGCCTTGTCCAGTGGAGCCCTTCCTGGAGGGCACTGTCCACACCCGGGGCTTCATTCCCCTCCTACAGAGGCAGGAGTGGAGGGCCCCTGAGGACTGAGAGTGGGAAGTGGCCCAGCCTGAAACCTTCTGAGCCAGGGATCTCCCAATGCTCCCCTTCTCTCCTTGGAGTCTCCCTTTGAAAGGGCAAACATGAGACAGTGGCTCAGTCCCTGGAGAATCACAAGCTGCTTGGATCCAAGCAGAGCGGCCTTGGGGAAATGGCTGTTTGCAGAGGTCATTTGGGGATGCTGACTGCCAGCACCCCGGGGCCAGTGGGATATTACAGTTCCCCTGACATGGTGGTGGGAAGAGGGGACCATTAATCTGTGGGAACAGGCTGGTCCTCTTGTAGCTCATTGCTTAGACAACATGGAATGAAATTCTGGGGCCCTTTTCAGACAGCTCTGCTCATGATACCCATCTGTCTCCAAATTGTTGCTGTTTCCACCACATCACGTGCTTTCCCAGAGAACTAGGCATTCTTAGCTCGAATCTAACACTTGGCTGCGTGGCTTGCGCCTGGGCTCAATAATTTCCTCAACAGCTCCAGAAAGCAGGTGCAGGCAGCGTGAAGCCCATGGCCACAGGTTCTTGGTGTCATCTGTTGCCCAAGCTTAGGCTTTCTCTCATACAGAGATGTCCCCAGAGTCTCTTCAGTCCTCTAACGGAAGGCCCCAAAGCTCCGTGTGAGTAGATCATAGGCAAGGTAGCGCTTGAGACCCCACTTTCTTGCAATGTTCACTACCTGAGCTTTTTTTCCCCTGGGAAAAGCCACTCCCCTGTTGGTACAAATCAGCTGCGTCAGAGGGCAGGCTGTGGCACCCACACCAGCCTCAGACTCTCCCCACCGCACCCCCACCTCTATCAGGGCCATTCCAGGGGCTGCTGATGAATTCCCCTGCGAGGCTCACTCAGCGGTCAGGAAGAGGAAAGCTGCTCTGGGAATAGCAGACTCCAGGGAGCCAGGACCACAGGCACGTGGGGGAGGCAGCGGAGGTGGCTGTTTCACACTCTGTCACAATGGAGAGAGCAGTTTCCTTTTGAGGGGCTGGAAATGTGACCTACTTCCTTGTAACAAGGATGCTGCGTCAGCACTTGGATGGAAAATGCAGGTGAAGGATGTGCTCCTCCCAGACAGAGCAAGAAAAGGATCTGCGCCCTCCTTTTCAGCATGCATTGTTCTCCCTGCCTGACACAGTCCTGCTCAGCTTTTCCATCTGCAAAACCCCTCTTTGTGCTTTGCAAACCAGCTGGAGGAACTTCCCTAGGGAAGCCATGACCTGTCCATGCTCTGTTACCCTTGCTGGGGGTAAAGTCACAGCCTTTTGAGTTGGATACTGGGCTGTTTCAGTCATCTGAGAAAGGGGCCATGTTTGCTCTGATTACGGCCAGCCCGTAGCACCGTGGCCCACACACAGCAAGTACTCAGTAGTGTTTGCTTATCAGCTGTGGAAGGTGGGCAGGTGGATTAAACTCTCTGAGCCTTGGGGTTTTCATCAGACCACAGGGCTAGTATATGATAGCTGCCTTGATCAAGGCCTTTATATTGACACACTTAGGAGGTAGGGGCTATGGTTAGTCTCATTGCTCAAAAATGTAAAACAACTTATCCAAGGTCTCACAAGCTGGTAAGGGACCAGTATACCTCATACCTCGTTTGAGGACCGTGTGTGTGTGTGTGTGTGTGTGTGTGTATCTAATTCAGAGCAGTCAGTGCTTGGTACATGGTAACTGCCCAATAAATGTTAGTTGTTTTGTTTACTACCACTGCTGTCTGACTACTGCTCCCAGCACCTCTCCAGGCACTGATCACACCATGTCATACAGTCTTGTCCAATTCTCCCTGAGACAGGAGATCTCTGTCCACAGGTCTGCCCAGAGTAGATGCTAATTACATGCTAAAGGCATGAATACAATGAATGAGGAGGTGGCTTTAAACCCAATTTCAACTCCTAAACTAAAAATGTAGATCCCAGCGAGTGTCAAAGCCACTTCTATAAAAGGACACTGTCATTTGCTGAGTAAAATTTCATTGTACTCATTTCTGCAGTGTGCAGAGAATTTTTCACATTGGAAAATTCTTTCAAAACTGTAATGTCAGTCGATCCACCCAGATATGTGGCACAGAAGGGCATCCATTGTTCCTGTTTTGCAGATATCGTTGGCACCTGTTTTGTGAAGGAGGTGCTTAATGGAACTTTGGCTAATTGATGTCCAGTTCATGCTCTAGCACATCCTCTGTGCAATCTGGGGCAAGTCATTTCCCCATTCTGAGCCTCAGTTCCTACATCAACAAGATGTAAGTAATTCTATGTACCCATGTCGACCTAAAGGAAGAAATTTAGGCAAAATTAATATAAGTAGAGATTTTATTTGGGCTAAATTTGTGGACTGCAACCCAGAAAACACTTCCAAGTTACCTTACCTTATTCCAGCGAATAAAGGAGAGGCCCCAGCTTTAAAAGAAGAAAAGATGAATCAGGAGAGGCAGGGATTACAAAAGATGTTTCTCGGGAATTCTCGCAGGTTAGCAGAAATAACATTGATTAATAATTGGCTATATATTAGTATAGGTTATGAGTTATAATGTCCATGTGCAACATCATTAGGTTAATTTATAGTTTCTTGGAGTGTTGGTGAGTCTAGAGTCCAAATAGCAAGTGGCTTCAGAAGATGATTACTTAGCTCAAGGGAGTGGGGTGGGATGTGACTGCTGTCTCATTCCAATGTCTCCCTGGGCCTGATAATTTAAAGGGGGTTCACATTCCTCAGATGAAAAAAGTTTTTTTTTTGCTTTCTCACCCAAGAGAATTGCTGTGAACTTGCATGAAACAGTATGTAGGAGGGCAGTTAATTAGGACCAAACCACCCAAAGAGGACAATGGAAAAAGCTATGTGGAAAATAACATCTTAAATGTATCAAGGAGCTACTAAGAGAATAAAGAATTAGCTGACTAAAATCTAGTGAAAAATGAGAACCCAGAGAAGTAAGCCTACTATGCAAAGCTGCATTTTCTCTAAGGACATTTACTAATCCAGAAGAAACAGCTGTGGTCTTGGTCATCTCAGGAAAAAATATAAGGCCCAGAGCCTACCAGAAGTGGGGCCTATGATAACTGTTCCTCTCTCTTCTCTTTCAGCTGTGATCTCAAATGGCCACTCTGAAAGTTATGATGAAGCATAAGTAAATGAACTTCCATAGACTTATAGGTTCTAGTCACCTGGGTCATCTAGAAAACCATAAACTTTGAACTTGAATTAAGGTGGTTCCATGCTGGTAGAGTTCCCAGACTCTTGGTAAAAGCAAACAAAAATCCTGTCTGCAGAAAAATAACATCATTTTAGGTAACAAATCATTCTCACAAATAATTTTTCAAGTCAAATGTCTTGCACACAGTGAAAAATAGTCAGGTACTTAAGGAAATAAGAAACCCGAGTGAGAACGACAGAAGCAGACACAAAAACTTTAGTTATTAGAATTGTTAGGCACAGACTATAAGGAAAATGTGTAGTATGCCTAAAAAATACTGGATGACGAAACACTATGAGAAACAATATTGTAAATTTAACAAACAAAATAACTTTAAAAAATAAAAAATTAAGAACTCGCAGTCAGTTTAATGGTACATTAGATACATCTGAAGAGAAAATTAATAAACTGGAAGGCAGATCAGAAGAAAGTATCCAGAATGCATTCTGAGAGACAAAAAGATTAAATATATTTAAGAATGAATGAGAAAATACAGTGAGAACATCTTACTGTTGTAATTGGAGTGGAGTTCTAAAAAGAAAGAGAAATATAAAGAGATGATGGTTGAGAATTTTCAGGTCTGTTGAAATATACCAGTTTCAATATTCATGAATTCAAGAACCCCAAGTAGGATACAAAAAAAAAAAAAAATCCATATCTAGGCACATCATAGTGAATCTGAAGAAAACCACAAAGAAAATGATCTTAAAAGAAGCTAGAGAAAAGGGATAATATTTTCAAAGGAGTGACAGAACCGCTGACTTCTCAAGTCAGAAAACAGAAAAATAACATCATTGATATACTGGGAAAAATACCCCAAAACCCTAACTTAGTATTCTACACACAGGGTAATATCCTTTAGAAATGGAAGTAAAATAAGTGGAATTTTTGACCAGACACCCCCCAGATAATTGGTCACCAGTAGACACTCACTAAAGGTATTCTTCAGAAGCAAGTAATCCCAGATGGAAGATCAGAAATGAAAGATGAGCACAAAAGAAAAAACAGGTAAATTGGATTTCATAAAAATGAAAATATTTTGTGCTTCAAAGAATACTATCAAAAAAGAAAAAAGACAAGCCACAGGATAGGAGAAAATATTCACATATCATATATATATCTTATAAAAATGTATATCTAAAATATACTAAAAACTCTTGCAACTCAATAATAATAAAAATAACTCTATTAAAAAATGAACGAAGGATCTGAATAGACATTTCTCCAAGGAAGATATGTAAGTGATCAATAAACACATGAAAATATGTACAATTTTATCAGCAAATCAAAACCATTCAATACCTACCAGAATGGCCAAAATAAAGTAAAAGAATAACATGTTGGTGAAGATGTAGAGAAACTGGAACTCTCATACACTGCTATTAGGAAAGTAAAATGGCACAGCCACTTAGAAAAAAGCTTAGTAATTCCTTAATAATTAAACATAGAATTACCACATGACCCAGCAATTCCACTCCTAGGTATATGCCCACGTAATGAAAATATACGTTCTCCCAAAAACGTGTACACATATATATAGCAGCATTATTCATAATAGCCAAAAGGCAGAAACAACCCATATGTCCAGCAATAGATGAATGGCTAAAAAAGTAGTACATCCATACAACAGAATATTGTTTGGCCATAAAAAGAAGGAAAGGGAATTCTGGTTTCCAGTCCATCACATAAGGAACTTAGAAGTTGCCACTCTCTCTTAACAAGTGAAAAGCTGAACAAACTGAAAAATAACTCTTCTTGGATCTGTAAGAGAAGTGAGGTCACTGGGCAAACTGCTGCCCCCAAACTGAAGAGACAGATAGGTGAACATAGAGAATAGCAACTTAACCAGAGCAGAAACCCATGAGTAGAAACCTCCACAAGAGCCGGTGCCAGCACAGGAAAACCTGAACTGTAACTGGTGAATTGCTGGAGGCTTAGTGTGGAGGTTTAGTTTGACAGTTAAAACTCCAGGTGGACCCAGTCATAGAGGGACCACCACACCTTTGTGAGTTTTATCTCCAGGAGCTCTACTAGGTCCTCACAGTGAAAAATCAGAGAAAAATCCCCTCATGCTTCCAGCAGGGGAGGGCAAAATGAACCATTCTGAAATTCCCCAGAGCAGGGGTCCCCAACCTCTGGGCTGTGGACTGGTACAGGTCCATGGCCTGTTAGGAACCGGGCCATACAGCAGGTGGTGAGTGGCAGGTAAGCGAGCATTAGGGCCTGAACTCTGTCGCTTGTCAGATGGGTGGTGACATATTAGATTCTCATAAGGGTGTGAACCCTATTGTGAATTGCTCATGCAAGGGATCCAGGTTGCGTGCTTCTTATGAGAATTGAATGCCTGATGATCTGAGGTGGAACAGTTTCATCCCAAAATTATCCCTGCCCAACCCTGTCTGTGGAAAAATTATCTTCCACAAAACCTGTGCTAGGTGCCAAAAAGGTTGGGAAACCACTGCCCCAGAGAGTTCTGTTCTTCTCAATAAGGGCTGGCTGCAGAAGAAAGTATTTTACCAGACTCTAATCTGCTGGGATACATCAGAGCCTTATTGACATGAGGAAAGAGAAATACCCAATTCCAGCCAGCCTTAGCCATCCTGTCACACATAGAGGGAAGAAACAAAACAAAACTGAGAGGCATTGATGAAGCTCACAATCCAGAGGTCCAGGTTCATTAATAGATTGAGACCTAAGCCAGGCACGGTGGCTCACACCGGCAATCCCAGCATTTTGGGAGGCTGAGGTGGGTGGATCACCTGGGGTCAGGAGCTTGAAACCAGCCTGGCCAGCATGGTGAAACCCTGTCTCTACTAAAAATACAAAATTAGCCAGGTGTGGTGGCACATGCCTATAATCCCAGCTACTTGGGAAGCCAAGGCAGGAGAATTGCTTGAAGCTGGGAGGTAGAGGTGGCAATAAGCCAAGATCACGCCACTGTACTCCAGCCTGGAAAATGAGAGTGAAAAAAAAAAAAAAAAGATTGAGACCTAATTATAGAACTGTAGAATGCCTCCCCTCCCCCACACCTTACTACTACATTATTAAAGGCCAATTTACTGCAGGTACTTTTACCCAGTACATCACATCCACCTTTCAACAAGAAATTACAAGACATACTAAAAAGCAAAAACAAATTTCGAAGAGACTGGACTAACATCAGGACAAGAGTTAAATAAGCCTGGAATGTTAGAATTATAAGACAAAGAATTTTTTAAAAAATATGATTATTATACTAAGCATTCTAATGAAAAAGATAAAAGGCATATAAGAACAAATGGATGATGTAAGAAGAATGATGGAAATTCCAAGAAAGAATAAAAAAGAAATTATTGGCATCAAAAACAGTGTAACAGAAATGAAGAATGGTTTCAGTGGGCTCATTGGTAGACTGGATATGGCTGAGGAAAGGATCTCTGCACTGAGGGCATGACAGTAGAGATTTCCAAAACTGAAAGGCAAAGAGAAAACAAAGACCAACCCCTACCCTCCCACCCACCCACAACACACTAACCAAGAATAGACTATGAAGAATTTACCAAAGGGTGTAAGATACATGTAATGGGAATATTAGGAGAAGAAAGAGACAGAAACAGAAGCGATATTTGAAGCAATAATGACTAAGAATTTCCTCCAAATTAATGCCAGACACTAAACAACAGATACGTAAAGCTCACGGAACACCAGGATGGTCTCAAGCTCCTGGGTTCAAGTGATATGCCCCCTGTGGCCTCCCAAAATGCTGGGATTATAGGCATGAGCCACCATGCCTGGTTCTCATGAGAAATTTAAAAAATATTTTGAACTAAATGAAAATGAATGTACAACTTATCAAATTTTGTGGAATACAGTAAAAGCAAGGCTTAGAAGAAAATTTATCACATCAAATACATATACTAGAAAAGAAAATCTAAAATTAATAATTAAAGCTTCCACCTTAAAAAACTTGAAAAAGAAGAGCATATTAAATCCAAAGTAAGCAAAAGAAATAACAAAAATTATAGTAGAAATCAATGAAATTAAAAATAGAAAATCAGTAAAGAAAATCAAAACCAAAAGCTGGTTCTTTGAAAAGATTAATGAGGTTTATAGACCTCTAGCCAGGCTAACTAAGAAAAAAAGATAGAAGATACAAATTATTAATATCAGAAATACAGGAGAGGACATTACTCCAGATTCCATAGACATTTGAAAGATAATAAAAGAGTATTAGGAAAAACTATGCCAACAAATTTGATAACCTAAATGAAATGACCAATTCCTTGAAAGAAACAATCTGCCACAACCTACAGGAATTCCTTACGAACATTTAAGGAATAAATTGTACAAATTCTCTACCATCTCTTTCAGAAGACAAAGCTAGATAGAATACTTCCTAACTCCCTCATTCATCCTATGTGATCAGCATGACATTAATACCAAAACCAGAGAGACATTAAAAGAAAACTACAGACTAGCATATCTCATGAACATACATGCAAAAATCCTTAACAAAATATTAGCAAATTGAATTAAAATGCATAAAAATAAATTTATAAACCACCACCAAGTGGAATTTACCGTAGATATTCAAGGCAGTTCAACTTTCAAAAAATCATCAACAGGCAAAGATGAATATCACATGATCACATCAGTAAGTGTAGAAAAAGCATTTGACAAAATTCAACACCAATTCATGATAAAAACTCTCAGAAAACTAGGAATAGAGAGAAACTTACTGAACTGATAAAAAAGCATTTACAAAAAAACCTACACCTAATATCATACTTAATGGTGAGAAACTAGACACTTTTCTTCTAAGATGAGGAACAAGGCAAGAGTATCCCCTCTTCTTTTCAATTTCATACTGGAAGTCCTACCTAATTCAATAAAAGGAAATAAAAGGCATATGCACTGGGCAGGAAGAAATAAAATTATCTTAGTTTATAGATGATGTGATCATTTATATAGAAAATCCTCCCCCAAAATTGACAAAAACTCCTGACACTAAGACGTAATTGTACCAAGGTTGCAAGATGCCAAGTTAATACACAAAAGTCCATTGTTTTCTTATATTGAGGAAAAAACAAGGTGGAATTTGAAATTTTAAACATTACTATATGCATTAGCACCTAGAAAAATAAAATGCTTAGATATAAATCTAACAAAGTATGTACAAAATCTATGTGAGAAAAATTACAAAACTCTGATGAAAGATATCAAAGAAGTAAATAAAAGAAAAGATGACCCAAGTTCATGGATAAAAAGACATAATATTGTCAAGATGTCAGTGCTCCCCAATTTAATCTATAGATTCAATGCAATCCCAGCCAAAATCCCAGAAAATTATTTTGTGGATATTGACAAACTGATTCTCAAGTTTATATGGAGAGGCAAAAGACCCAGAATAGCCAACTCGAAAGAGAAGAACTCAGTAAGAGGACTGATACTATTTGACCTTAAGACTTGTGATAAAGCTACAGCAATCAATACAGTGTGATATTGGTGAAAGATTAGGCAAATAGGTCAATGAAACAGGTTAGAATGCCCAGAAATAGACCAACATAAATAGTGTCAACTGATATTTGACAAACGACCAAAGGCAAGACAATGGAGCAAAGATAATCATTTCCACAAATTGTGCTGGAACAACTGAACATCCACATGCTACAAAATGAATGTAGACATAAATCTTACCTCTCCCACAAAAACTACTTTAAAAGGATCATAGATGTAAATATAAACCACAAAACTATAAAACTCCTAGAGGATAACACAGGAGAAAAATTTAGGTGACTTTCAGCATGGCAATGACTTTTAGGTACAACACCAAAAATATAATTCATGAGAGAAATAAGTTGAACTGTATTAAAATTAAAAACACCTACTCTCCAAAAGACAATGCCAAGAGAATGAGAAGACAAGCCACAGACTAGAAGAAAATATTTGCAAAACACATCTGATAAATGACTTATTCAAAATATACAAAGAACTCTTGAAACTTAACAATAAAAAATAAGCAAGCCAATTTAAAAATGGGCAAAAGACCTGAATAGACATCTCAATAAAGAAGATATATAGATAGCAAGTAAGCATATGAAAAGGTGCTCCACATCATGTCATTACAAAAATGCAAATTAAGACAACAATATTACCACTACATACCTAGTAGAATGGCCAAAATACAAAACACTGACAATACCAAAATCTGATGAGGATGTGGAGTAACAGGAATTCTCATTCATTACTGGCCGGAAAACAAAATGGTACAGCCATTTTTGGAAGACAAAATTTGGCAGTTTCTCACAGAACTAAATATACTCTTACCATACAATTCAGCAATCATACTTTTTGGTACAACCTCAAATGAACTGAAAAGTTATGCCCACCCAAAACTTGCACAAGGAAGTTTATGGTAGTTTTATTCATAATTGCTAAAACTAGGAAGCAACCTAGATGTCTTTTGGGAGGTAAATGGATATATAAACTGCTGTATATCTAGACAGTGGGATACTTACTAAACACTAGAAAGATTTGAGCTATCAAATCATGAAAAGACATGAAAAAAACTTAAATGCATATTACCAAGTAAAAGAAACCAATCTGAAAAGGCCATATATTATATGGCTCCAACTACATGACATTCTGGAAATGACAAGGTTATGGAGGCCATAAAAAGATTAGTGACTGCCATGGGCGCATGGGGAGGGATGGAGGAATAGCAAAGGACAGAAGTTTTTATTTTATTTTATTTTTTTAGGGCAGTTGAAACTTCTATGTATAATACAATGGTAGATACATGTCATTTTACATTTGTCAAAACCTATAGAATGTACAACTTCAAGAGTGAATCCTAATATAAACTATGAACTTTGGGTGATAATGATGTGTAGGTTCATAAATTGTAACAAATACACCACGGTGGTGTGGGATGTCACTAGTAGGGAAAATTTTGCATGGGTGAGAACAGGCAGTGTATAGAAAACTGGGAACAGGAACTAAATGAGAATCTCTATACTCTCTGCTCCATTTTTCTGTGAACCCAAAACTGCTCTAAAAATAAAGTTCATTTTTTTTTTTTTAAAAGAAATGAAGTCCTGATACATGCTACAACATGAATGTACCTTGAAATGGTTTTGCTAAGTAAAAGAAGTCCATCATCAAAGTTCACGTATTATATGATTCCATTCATATGATAGTCCAGAGTAGGGAAATCTAGAGAAACAGAAAGCATATTAGTGGTTTCTTAGGCCTGGGATGGGGAGTGGAAGGGAATAGGGGATAACAGCTAATGGGTACAATTTTTTTTGGAGGTAATTAAATTTACTAAAATTGGCTGTAGTGATGGTTGCACACTAAAATCTACTGAATTGTACACTCTAAGTGGGTGAATTTTATGGTATGTAAGTGACAGTTCAATTAAGTTGTTTTAAAAAGGTAAACTAACCTTAATTTTAGCAAAAGAAAAAGGAAATGAAAGAAGGAATGAACAACAAGGAAAGTGGTAAGTCTAAATGAACACCAATGGAGCCTCAAAAATATATGAAGAATTAAAATACACAGCAATTATAATACAAAGTTAGGAGGGGGACAAATGGTGTTAACATGTTCTAAAGTCTTTCTACTATTTGCGAGGAAGATAAAAATGCAAATCAATTAGACACTGATAAGTCAAGGATGCATGGGTAAGCACTAAAAAGGTATATGACTTCCAAATTAGAAGAAAAAAAAATCCAAAAGAAGTCAGTACGTAAGAGAAAATGAAACAGTTATGGGCAGAAAAAAGGACTATTAATAATTATATTAAATGTAAATGGACTAAATTATTCTCTTAAAAGATTAACACTCGGACATGGGGGGGTATATACAAAACCTAACTATATGCTATTTATAAGGGTCACATCTAAAACATAAGACTACAGAATGGTTAAAAATAAAAAGATAGAAAATGAAATACTATAGAAGTGCTGAGCAAGGCAAAACTGATATAGCTGTGTTAAATTCCTATAAAATAGGCTTTAAGAATACACAAGTGTTGATAGCATCATTTGTTATACCCTAACATGAAACCACCCAAATATTCACTGAGAGTAAAATGGATAAATCGTAGTGTATTCATACAATGCAAATGAATGAACTACAACTACTCACAACCTTGGTTCTTAAAAATATAATGTTGAGCAAAATGGAGTAAGGCATGAAAGAATACATACAGTATCAATCCATTTTTAAAACTATTAAAAAACAGGCAAAACTAACAATTTTATTTAAGGAGGCATAACTAGGTGTCTATGAGGGCCCTATTCATCCTGTCCACTTTAAGGATTCTTCCTGCAGAAATACAAGATTTTTGACAGGCTCTATATCTGGATAGTAATGAAGGGCCAGGGCAAAGAGGGGAACTTTAGAGGCCAGGATGAGCCTAACAATCACAAAAATTGAGGCTTCCTTGACCACTCCTTGCTAAGGGCAGAGAAGGTCCCAAGGGAAAGGGATGATAAGGGTGGAGCCAGAGAGGAGAGAACAGAGCCCTTCTTATCTTCCTGACCTGTACTGTCTGGCCCCAAGGTGCCAGTATTGGCTGCCTTTTTGGGCCATCTTTTGGGCTGGTGTGGCCATATTTAGTATCACATGACTCTCATTCCCAGCTGACTCATCCACTGCAACCTTGGGATCCTGGACTCTACAGGGTGTGGAATTAAAGGGGCTTAGGCCAATTTCCCCTTTAGTGCATTGAACAAGGGAGGTCTCAGTGCCTGAATTGCAGGAGCAATTAGGATAAAATAATCTGAGGCTATTTCTATAGTTAGATTGGCTCAGAGTGGGGTTTCATTAGGAATAGGGTTTCCTGATAGTGGCTTCGGCTCAGTCCCCTGAAGCTGATCTTTTCCCTTATCTCTTGCGTCTGATTTAGCCACATCTGCAGCTGGTTGGGGAGTTTGCACAAGTGAGTGCTTCCACTCAGACCATCTGATGCTTCAAGTGGCAAGAGTAGAAACTGCTGGTGACAGTTTACTTGACCTAGTGATTCTTACAGGGTGAAAGTGATGCATGGCTTCCCTCCTCCTGCTCTCCTGCATTATCTACTTTCTTCCTGCCCTCTCTTCTTTTTTTTTTGAGACGGAGTCTTACTCTGTCACCCTGGCTGGAGTGCAGTGGTATGATCTCAGCTCACTGCAACCTCCACCTCCTGGGTTCAGGTGATTCTTCTGCCTCAGCCTCTTGAGTAGCTGGGACTACAGGCATGTGCCACCATGCCTGGCTAATTTTCTTTTATTTTTAGTTGAGACAGGGTTTCACCATCTTGGCCAGGCTGATCTCAAATTGCTGACCTTGTGATCCGTCTGCCTTGGCCTCCCAAAGTGCTGAGATTACCAGGCGTGAGCCCGGCCCCTCTTCATTTTTTTACTCTTAATTAACATTAGGATCTTAGTTGCAAATAACAGAAATCAATCTGGACATACTTGTGCAAAAAAAAAAAAAAAAAAAAAAAAACAAAAAAAAAAAACCAAAAAAAAAACTTTATTGCAAGGATCCTGGCTTCGCAGCTTAAAGAAGGACTGAAGAAAAGGCTGGTGGGCCAAGGACCCACAGAGAGGTCATCCTCAGGTCTGACTGGAACACTGCTACTGCTATCCTGACTGCCACTGGTCCACTGAACTTGCAACTCCGTCCAGTTGCAGCCCAGAACTCAAGGTCCCAGATGCCACCAACTTTATGATGAAATGAAATAGGAAGGATTTCTGCTTCTGTCTGTCCCACATACATGTTTGTGGCCCAGATGGAGTCACTGGACAGGCTAGCTGTATTGCAGGGGCCAGGAAAACATATGTCTGGCCTGTTTGGCTTCTGTGGAGAGAGGTGGGGCTCAATAGGACTTACACAGTGACTTTCTTCAAACCCAGGAAGGGGCTCACACATTGGGCACACAAAAAAGTGATGAGCACAGACTGCAGTGTTGTACTTCCAGGGCTGGGTACCGAGGGTGAGAGGAGAGTCAGGCACAGCTTCTGCCACCAGGTGGGATACAGATGCAAGAGCAATTGCAACATGGGAATCAAAGGGCCACCAACTTAGCGCAAAGGGCAAGGAACCCAGCCTCAGTTTCCCCATCTGTGAAATGAGCATAGTAGTCACAGTGCTTGTCTCATATGGCTGCTGTGAGGAATGAAAATAGTGTATGTAAAGCACCTTCTATTGCATGGGCATGTGTGGGGCCCTGGACTAATGGCAGGTGTTGGCATTAAAGAGGCAGTCCAGCACAGTGGTTGGAAATGTTGTCACTCTCGCTCTGGTGCCCCATGGCCCTTCTTCAGACACAGAATAGTGGAGTGGTAAAGACCACATGCTCTGGGGCCAGATTGAAACTCAGTTCTCACTTATACAAGTTAGGGGCCTGTGGCTGAATTAATGCTCCATGCCTCAGTTTCCCCATCTGTAACCTGGGAATTGTCATGATATCTCACACAGTTGCTGTGAGGATTATACAAGTAACAGCCTTAAAAGGTCTCTGAGGCGAGGTGTGGTAGCTCACACCTGTAATCCTAGCACTTTAGGAGGCCGAGGTGGGCGGATCACGAGGTCAGGAGTTCGAGATCAGCCTGACCAATATGTTGAAACCCCGTCTCTATTAAAAATACAAAAATTAGTCCCACCTACTCGGGAGGCTGAGGCAGGAGAATCACTTGAACCTGGGAGGTGGAGGTTGCAGTGAGCCGAGATTGCACCATTGCACTCCAGCGTGGGCAACAGAGCAAGACTCTGTCTCAAAAAAAAAAAAAAAAAAAAAGGCTCCGAATAGTGAACAGTGCCTGGCATGTGGTTACAATCTTAAATAAATGTTAGTAATTTTTATTTTTCAGAGGCCTATGATGGGCCCAAAGCCCTGACAAACTCCAGACAGCCCTGTTTTGGATGGAGACAACAATCACACATGACAACTAAGGGGGAGTGAGGCATGGAGTCAGTGAAGGCTGAGCGTGTTCCGTGCTAGGATTACAGTGAAGGCTGAGTCAGTTCTGGCTCTGCATCAGCAGCCTCAAGCCTACGGGTCACAGCCCGTGTGTGTCTGAAGCCCCCCTGGATGCTGCCAGCTCCCACCAGTTCCTACTGATCCGCACTGGGCTGTTCCTCACCCAAGTCTGCCATCTTGGTTTAGCCTCATCACAATTTTCACAGTATGCTCGTCTTGTTCAGGATTGCAAACTCCATCAAAGACTTGAGGAGTAATAGATTCGAGTGCCATCCGGCCCTCTGCCATCTTGCTCAGTCCCATTCCCCAGATTGTCCCAGGCTCTTTCTTCATCGGCTACAGGGCATGTGGTCCAATCTTTCTTTCCAAGTCTTTTCTTGGGAGCATCCCTGTCATCTAGTCTGCATTTCCCTTTCTCTAGAACAGCGGTTCTCAATCAGAAATGATCTTGTATTCTAGGGAACGTTCGGCAGGGTCCAGAGATATTTTTTTTTGTCACAATGGGGGCTAGAGTTAGGGAAGTGCTGCAGGTCTTTGCAAGTAGAAATCAGGGATGCTGCTAAACATCCTACAATATGCACAGGGCAGTCTCCTAGGAGGAAGAGCTTTCCAATCTCAAGGCTTAGAAACCCCATTCTAGGAACTGTGCTGAATGGAATGGTCTGTATCTTGTTACAATACAAAAGTATAAAGAGGAAAGCAAAAATGCCCCCCAATCACCATCCAGAGATAACCAGTCTTCATTTTGGTACCATCCCTCCAATCTGCATATTTATGCATAGATTTATAGACGTGTATAATTTGACAGGAACATGCCCATGCTATATGTTTGCAACCCATTTTTTTTTCTTTCACTCAACAACATATGATGGGTATCTTTCCACTGTCAACAAATGTAAATCTGCAACATCTGTTTTAGAAGTCTGCATGGCATTCCATAGTAGGGACGTAACACTTTATTTAGACAATCCCTTATTGATGGATATTTAGATCATTTCCAGTATTTTGCCGTTATAAACAACACTGTGATGAATATCCTTGTATATACATCTTACTGCACTTGTCTGAGTAAATCCTTAAGATAAATTCTAAGAGTGGAATTGCTGGCCAAAGAATAACATGTCCTTTTTGGACTTTTGATACTCAATGCAGAACTACCACTTTACGGGATATTAACTTACACAATTTCCAGCAGGACCCAGGAGTACCCATCTCTCTGCCCCTTCCTCCACACTGAATATTATAAATTGTCTTAATCTACAACAGCAATTTTTTACAGCATTAGCAGAGAGGAGCCAGGAATGCTCAAACCTAAGTGTCTACGTTTCTCTTTGGCTGTTGAATCCTGGGATTTGAGGCACCCCTTCTGGAGCCTGATTTTATTTTCTCTCCCTCAGCCCCCACCCTTTGTGGGCTCTTCAGCCAGGCCAGGGCAGATAAGAAGAATTTGGGGAACAGACCGGGGCCCACTCTGGGGCTGTTGCTTCCCTGCCCTGTGGTCCTCTCTGTGTGGCTGGGAACTCTCTTCCCTTCCTTGGTGGCTGTTCTGCTCCCCGGTAGTAAAGGAACCAGGGGTGTGTTCCCGCTGGGGCCACCTCTGTCTATGGCCTTAACTGTCTCTATCTATGGGGCCATCTCCATCTATGGCCTTAACCATCTCTTTCTATGGGACCATCTCTGTCTATGACCTTAACCATCTCTGTCTATGGGACCATCTCCATCTATGACCTTGACTATCTCTGTCTATGTGGTCATCTCTGTCTATGACCTTGACTATCTCTATCTATGGGGCTATCTCTGTCTATGGCCTTAACCATCTCTATCTATGGAGCCATCTCTGTCTATGACCTTGACCATCTCTGTCTATGGGGCCATCTCAATCTATGGCCTTAACCATTTCTGTCTATGGGGCCATCTCTGTCTATGACCTTGACCATCTCTGTCTATGGGACCATCTCTGTCTATGACCTTGACCATCTCTGTCTACAGGGCCATCTCTATCTATGACCTTAACCATTTCTATCTGTGGGGTCATATCTACCTATGACCTTGACCATCTCTATCTATGGGGACATCTCTGTCTATCACCTTAAACTGAAGCCTCCCCCTGCTCCTTGTGCTCTTCAAGGGCTGCTCCCTATTCCTGGTGAAGTCTTACATAACACCAGCTCATATGGACACATTGGTTTCAAGCTTAAGTGTGTGGGGTTTCTTTTGTTTGTGGTTTCCATAATTCCTCCCAAGAGCCACATGGAGTGGTTATCGTTCTTGCTCTTATTTTTTCTCAATGCAGTAACTGAGGCTCAGAGAGAGAAAATGCTTGGCTTAGTCCCACTGCAGGTGAGCAGCAGGGCAGGTGGGATTTGAACTCGGACCTTCGATTTAAAAATGTACCCAGGATTTGTTTAAATTAGGTATGGGAAGACTGACAGACACAGAAACAACTGTCACGAAGAGCAAAGTGTTTATACTCACACGTCCCTAGAAACAAGAGGCATCGCACGCCACGCAGGGCCACATGGGGAAGCGTCAGGGTCTGGCCGGAGGAAGAAGGAGTGAGGGAAGGGGTTGGCCAGAAGTCTTGATTGTGGTTTACATGGGAAAAAAAATGGGTGAGGCAGGTTAAGTCGGTTTAGGACTGGCCGGTTTGAATAATTTAAGCAAGATCCCAGGTGTAGGGCCTGCCCCTCATAGTCTGACACCTGGCCCCGGATTGATTAGGGCAAGAGGACATGGAAACAGGGGGCTTGATATGGGAAGAATCTGATAAAGGAGGTAGTTGGAAAAAAAAAATAAAGCCCAATTGGGCTAAATTGATTGATATGCATATGGAAGGCATACTTGCAAAGAAGGCACACTTGTTTGCTATATCTAAAAACTGGCTAGCCCTAGGAAGGGCAGTCTCTCTTTACTCAGTGGGGCCACGGATGCCAGAGGATCAGGCGTACAGAAAATAAGAAAATACACACCTCCCAGCTCTGTGGTGCTGGGCTGAACCTATCTCAGCTCAGCCTGTGCACCTTCCTGCTGCCCGCCCTGATTCTGCGTGTCTGGGATAGTTTTCCTAGAGAGAAGCCTTCTCTCCAAATGGCCTCCACATATTGAGAGTCTCCTGGGGTGTAACGCTACCAGTGTGCTATTTTGCTTCATCCTGGAATGACCCTGCAAGGAAGCAGCCATTATGCCTGTTTTTCCGGTGAGCCCTGAAGTGGGAAAGTGGTTGGATCCAGGGCACGCAACTGAGCGGGACCAGGTGCCCTCACTGCAGGGCTTGTTCTCAAAGGAAAGGAGCTGGCAACCAATGCCTGTTTCACATGGACTAGGAAGAGGGGGAGATATTTAAGAACGCTACCCTGCACATTTATCACACCTACTGGTCGAGGAGCTGCTTTTAGCTGATAGAAATTCTTGCTGTTTGGCTTTGAGGTTCTCACAGACAAAAGCCTGTGGAGAGGCTGCTTGGTTTGTCCCTGGTCTTGTCTGAACTTCGGCCCTGTCCCCCTCAACCCCATGCCTGATACCTCCCGTCTTCCCCAAACTTATCTGTCCAATGTTCTGCCATTTCAGGAGCCTGTGTCAGTAGGAGCCAACTGATGTAAGATTATTTGCAAGACACAGAAGCCAAACTCAAATGGGATTACGTCAAAAACAGGGATATTATTGGCTCCTCATAGCCAGTGTGAGGAAAGGCCAGGAATGGAGCCGGCCTCAGGGCCCCATGTGCCACTTTCTACTCTCCACTTGGCCGTTCTCTCTGGCTCTGGCTCTAGCTCTGGGCTCTGTGGCTTCACATCCTTCCGGGTCCATGGCCTAGGGGACAAGAAGAGTTTCTCCAGCGAATCTTGTCAGACAAAAATCACAGAGAAGGTCTCTGATTGGCCCACTTTGGGTCACATGTCCTTCTCGGGACCAGTCGGTGGCCAGGGAATGGAATGCTATGATTGGTCCAGACCGACTCGTGCTATCTTTATGGGGAACAGGGCTAAGGTTTATTACCTGGAGAAGAAGTTCCTGCGGGAATATTTTGGACAATTGAAGACAGTATGCTTTTGACTGTCTTATCAAGTGACATATTCACACTTTCACAAGGGACTTCTGAGGATAGAATGCCCTAATGCAAGGAGATGGAATGGTGGGAATTTCAGGCACTATGACAGGAATTTAATGGAAGTATTTTTGGCTTGGGAGAAACTTGGCTTCTAAGCTTGAAAATTACTCCATCTTTTTTGCCAGCAGCGCCCCACCAGCAAATTCCCAGAGTGAAAACTAGTATGTATATACTGTATTTTAGAATGGTGTGGGAGTTTATGTTTCTGAAATTAGAATGCATCTTATAATTGAAGTGCATATTTAATGTGTTACCAGGCAATAGACTGTATTAGTTAAAAGTGAGAGATCTTTCATTGGCTGAATTTAGTTCAAATCTTGGTTTACCAGTTCCAAGCTGTAGAAAAGTTAAATCAAATGATTTAACTTTGCAGCAACCTCCATTTTATGTATGCAAAATGGAGCTGGTAATAATATCTACCTCACCTAATTATTGTGAGGAATAAATTAAAAAACAGATATGATTGAGCATAGTGCCAGACACACAGAAAAGCCTCAGTAAATATTAACTATTTTTTTTATTTAGCAAATGTTTGTAAACCTGGAAGCTCAAATTGTAAACCCATAAGCTAAAATCAAATTAATGGTTTAGAGTGAGGGTTCTTGATTGGAAGCCACAGAAACTGACTTTTAAAGAGAAAGGGGACTTTTAGAAGGCACATCAGGGCTCATCGAATATGTGAGGCTGTAGACTCACGCTTGATAAATGGGCAGAACAAAATAGATCTAGGTGGGGATCAAGAATCAAGAAACACAGTAACAGTCAGAATCAGAAACCACTCTAGGTATTTCTAGATATATCAAACAGTAGGTATTTAACACAAAGGAATTAGTTACAAAGATGTTGGAAAGGCTGACAGGCACAGAGAAAAGACTCACAAGGAAGAATAAGGCTGTTTTCTACAGGACAGGAAGCTGCCGCCACTCCCTGGGCTGGAGCCTGAGAGCCCATGTGCCCCACTGAGCTGCTGGAGGTGCCATTGTTCCTGCTGTTGAAACTTCATTGCTGTAGCTGGGTAGGAATCCCAGGGCCATACTCCTGCAGATGCAGCTGACACCACATCAATGCTGCTGGAAGCCCCCTGTGGTTATGTTCAGTTGTTTGCTGCTGATGCTGAAACCAATTGCCAGAAACCTGAAAGAAATGACTTCTCCCTTCTTCTACCTTCTAATTTCCTGTGAATGTGTCACATTGGCAGACCCTAATAAAAGGTCATTACAAGGGAAACTGGGAGAGGAAGTTTTCAGATTCCCAACACTGATGATACAGAGGAGGTGGCATGGGGAAGTGTGGAGGTGAGAGGCATGGGCACCGCTTAGTTCTTGTCCTTATCAGGAATAGGGTGGCCTAGGCACTTTTGTCCTGACCACGGGTGTCCCTCTGGCACTTGGCATTTTGAATACCAAGCTCTATGAAGAAGCACTTCATACGCCCTGGTCAACAGGGAGTGGTGAGAGGCAGAGTAGATCCCCATTTTGATTTGGGGGAGACATGGTTGACCTGAATCTTCCACAAGCATACACAGTATCAGGAGGTTCCCAAACTGAGGTGGTGGTCAAGGTGCTGAGAAGCCTCAAAAGTGACAAATATTCAACTTGATGAAGCCCCACAATCAACAGAGACTTAATGAAAACACTAGGGGTGGTGATGCTGTTTTTACTAGAAGGACAAAGTAGTGACAAGACATTGAGTGAATGTCAAGAGACGGGAGCTGGCTAGTGACCCCCCCGGGAAAGTGGTGAGGGTTAGAACTGCCAGTGCATAAGTCCTTCAGACGTGTATCTGGCTTCACTGTGTGTGCAGAGTGCTGGAGGAGGGTCCAGAGGAGCTGGGTCTGCTGATGCCAGCTCAGTAGGCAGGCTCAGGGTGGACCCACTGGCACAGCAGCAGGAGCCAACAGCGAGCCATCAGTGGGCACCAGGCCAGTGCTTGCCATGTATTCTCAGGTAATTGTCATGGAACATGTCAAGCACACACGATTAGCATCCCATTTTACAGAATTGGAAACTGAGGCACAGAGCCATAAGATAAGTGATCTAAAAAATCACACAACCGTTAAGAGGAGAAGCCAGAAGTCACCTATAGATCTGTTTGATTCCAGAGTTTATTTACTGATTTTAAGGGCTGGGAGCTCCTTTAGTGTTTTCTAACCTATGGGTGGAGAAACACCGACATCTTGGTGGGGGTGGGGTGGGGAAATTCAGCCTAGTGATCCTTAAAAATGCATTCAAGTCCTTTATTCATTCAAGTAATAAGAAGTGAAACTGAAAATTTTAGATGAAGCTCCATGACACAGCAAGTATCAGAATCTAAATGACGTGGTGAGATGAATTCCCTGGGCACTTGTGAAATGATCTAGCCAGCCTCTGGTGACCTGACTCTTCAGCCCCTCTCTCACGTTGAGGCTGTAAAAAGGGAGGGAATGAAGCCTGGAAGAGGAGCTGGGGCCAGGAGCCCCATCCTACCCCAAGAGTGCTTTTTCTTTTACTTTAGGTCAAGAGAGAGGAATTTCAGTAGACCACTTGGAGGGCTTTATCCCTGTCCCTTGCAGTCAAGGGATTCCGTAGTGGGCAGTGTCTGGCTCTCGCTTGGAAAATCTGTGAGATAATACTTTCTTGGTGATTTCGCTGACTGCCCCACCAGCAGACGTGAAAGAGGTTGCAGCCGCATTGGGATTGGCCACCTTCTCGAGCATCCTGGGGAAGGCAAACATGGACATTTCCCATGGATTAGATGGGGACCACAGGGCAAGAGGTCTGACTAAAAGCCCCCTCCCTGGAAGAAGGTGAGCTCTTAGCAGCTGGAAGCTGGATGGGGCAGCTGATTCTGAAAGGCTGTGGATAGAGGAAGCACTGATGACCTACATTGAGGTCCTAGCTGTGGGGGGGGTCTCTGAAGAACTCACAAAAGCACCCACAAGAGTCAACTTTATGCTTGCGAGCAGAGGACAGCGTAAGACAGTCCCCATCAAGTGGAACCTCTACTGCCCCCTTTTACCTCCCCTCTGTCCTCCCTGCCACCCCCATCCAAGTGCAGAGCGGTCACAGCAGCTGGCAAGTGAGAAAGGGATGAGTTGGAAGGAAGAAACTGGCCTACCTTACCCTCTTCACAGAAGGCAGGCAGTCTTCCTGCAGCAAGAGGCACCTATCAGCCAAGCATCCTGTAAGCATTTCCAGGGTGCCTGGTTGCCACCAGCCCCTGCTTGGGCGTGAAGGTAGTAGGGTCATGGTTGAAAGTGAAATGAAGCTGTGACTCCAGCAGAGCCCCTGCCATCTAGAAGCTCCCATTCTAGCCTAAGAGGCTAGCATATGAAAGGTACTTACAGAATGGTGGGACGCATAGTAACAAAGGCTCGTCTTCATGGAGTACCTACTCTATGTGCTAGGCACTTTGCCTGAGTGCTCACTTAATCCTCCTAACAACCTCCTGAGGTGAGTACCGTGGTGCCCATTTTACAAAAGAAAAACTTGGCGCTCAAAGAGGTTATGTGGATTTGAGCTCAGTGCTGTCTGACTCCAAATGAATGGTTTTATTGTTTGTTTGTTTGTTTTGTTTTTTTTGAGACAGAGTCTCGCTCTTTTACCCAGGCTGGAGTGCAATGGCTCGATCTCAGCTCGCCACAACCTCCGCCTCCCAGGTTCAGGCAATTCTCCTTCCTCAGCCTCCCAAGCAGCTGGGATTACAAGCACCACTACCACGCCTAGCTATTCTTTTGTATTTTTAGTAGACATGGGGTTTTTCCATGTTGGCCGGGCTGGTCTTGAACTCCTGACCTCATGTGATCCACCCGCGTAGGCCTCCCAAAGCACTGGGATCACAGGCGTGAGCCACTGCACCCGGCCCAAATGTATGTTTTTAACCACCCTGCTATAACAGTGCACAGAGGAGGCACTGAGGGTGGGTGGGGTGTGGAAGAATGGGGTTTGGGAGGATGTGCTGATAAGAGAGAGAAGTGCATTCCAGAAAAGTGAATCAGCATTTTCAAAGGCTGTGTATTTGTGTGGGTGCAAGACACTGTTTGTGTAGCTGCTAATTAGCATTGATTGAGCACTTACCGCATTTCAGGCACTTTCTATGCATTTAATCTTCACAGCTTGCTGTGTATTCTCACCGACATATTTTATAAAGGAGGAATCTGATGCTCAGGGAGGTGTGGCCCAGAGACCCACAGACAGTAGAGGAGAGAAACCAGAACTAGCACTCAGCTCTGTTTCAGACTAGCCCTGTTCTCTCCACTACGGCAGCCGCGTGGCTGAAAATGAGCATCAGTAGGAAAGGGCAGGGGTAGCAGACTTTTTTTTTTCCTTTTCTTTTTTTGAGACGGAGTTTCTCTCGTCTCCCAGGCTAGAGTGCAATGGCACAATCTCGGCTCCGTGCAACCTCAGCCTCCCAGGTTCAAGCAATTCTCCTGCCTCAGCCTCCCAATTAGCTGGGATTACAGGCACCTGCCACCGCGTCCAGTTTGCATTTTTTTGTTTTTTAATAGAGACAGGGTTTCACCATGTTGGCTAGGCTGGTCTCAAACTCCTGACCTCAGGTGATCCACCCGCCTTGGCCTCCCAAAGTGTTGGGATTATAGCCGTGAGCCACTGACCCTGGCCGATAGCAGACTTTTGAGGGGTGTTCTAGCCGCTCCATCCATCCTGTTTTTTGGAACTAGCCTTCTAATTTCCTTTTAGGAAACCATAGCTCCCGAATCGTCCAACCCCTTGCTCTGAGTGGAACCCATCCTACTCCCTGCCAGTCAATATATTGACTACCGCTGGCCACACGATTGATCGGTACAGAGATGGGCACGTGACCCCCACTGGTCCAAGGCCTGGGAGCTCTGGGGCTTGAAAAGGTGCTTCTGGGCAGAGGCCCTCTTCCCACCTGCCCTGAACTGGGAGGGCTGGCCATGAGGTTCTTTTGTCTTCTTCTTCTTTTTAGTTTGCAAGCATTTATTTTATTCTATTCACACTGTACTGTTTATACAACCTGCAAAACGTACAAAAGCCGAATCAATGTTTCAGTGCCAGGTCCGAGCCAAGCTGCAACAAAGGAAGCACAGACAGTTGTGAGAACAGCTCAGGTGTCCTGTACAAGCCACAAGCCTCACTGTCACGTGAAGCATTTAAAGGTGTCACTATCGCCACAGGAGAACCTCTGGTCTTTGCAGCAGCCACACAGAGGCAGGGGTGGGAGGTGGGAGGAGGACTAGGCTTCAGCCCGACTGGTGTGAAGAGTGGTGGGGGGAGCCCAGGAGCAAAGGCAGAATCCTGGGCCCTAATGTGGGCATCTGGTGGGCAGCAGGGCCCCCGACCAAACCTGGCAGGCAGAGCCACTGTGGGGGGACCACGTGTTCTCTTTAAGCGGACAGACCATGCTGTAAATGAAACTAGGGAGAGTCAGGGACTGCTTGTACTTTCTCTAATAACCGCCCACCAGACTCACAGACACAACGTATCCTAGGCGGGTCATCAGGCAACTACACTTCATGTCATGGTAATAAACAGGAGGCTGAGATTACAGTTAAAAAAAAAATCAGAGTGGACGTTTCTGTGGGATGGCACAGTGCCTATCACTCTGAATAACGAGGCATTCCTTTCAGTGTCTCGAAAGGCCGAGTCCCCTCCAGCCTGGGGCTTTGGCACGCCCAATTTTTGCCTGGACTGTTTGTTCTTGCACTGTGTCTTCACCCAGATCCCATCATCCAGATCCCTGCATGAATTCTGCTTTTCTCTGATCCCTCCCTGGACCCCTGGGCTGGCAGCCCCTGCCCCTGGACTCCCATTGTTTCTGGCTACCAAGCAGAAGTCAGCCTGCCTTGTAGCCAGGCTGTGAGCTTTCAAGAGTAGGGACACCTTTTCCAGTGGTGTCTCCTCTGTCCCTGATGCCTAGCCTAAGTGCCTGACACATGCCTGTTGCCTGATTACATAAAGAGAGGGCAGGAATTGTGTCTGATTCATCTCTGGGTGGGCATCACCCAGGCTTGGCTTCAACTGGCCTTTTGACCAGTGCTGTCACATATGGCCCTAGAAAGATGCGGCCTTGGTCATCATGTGTGTTGTCACCATCACTGTCTTGAAATTTTTAATGATTATTTTCTTTGAATTTGTGTTTCGTAAGTGAAGTATGATGGGCCCACTGAGCATGCTTTAGGGACTTGGAGCCTCAGCTTTCTCACAGTACTGACTTCCATCACCTCCCTGGGATGGGTCAGATACCCATCCTTCCACCTCCACCTTCCTGCCCCTGCCCTGTGACTGCTGCTGCCCTCAACCCAGCAGTCATGTAGAGGATTAGGGGTAGGCCTGCACGCTTAGTGGCATCTTTCAGTGGGGCATGGCCCAGGGTTAAGCACCACAGTGCATCTGGTGGGTGGCCAGTGCAGGCTGTCTCAACAATGTCCAGTCTTTCGCCCACCCCCGATCCAGGTGCCCAGAGCATGTTGGCCTGGAGCTTTAAAGATTCCTGAGGATCCCTGTCTGCTGTGGGTTGGAGAACAGGCTGTGGGAAGAGGCATGTTTGGCTCAGCTTCACCAGACCCCGCCCTAGCCAGGGCAGGTCTTATCAGTCCAGTCGCTGGCTGAGGGTGAACCCAGCTGCCCTCAGACCCAAACCAGCATGCATGTCCCATGTTGCAGGGTAAGGCCCCAGGCACTTGGGAACTTCTGTCCTCTCTCTGCTAGTATCCCCCATACCACAGAGAGTATCCCTCTACCAAGGAATGCTCCAGCAGCTGGCCCTGTGTCAGGGGTGTGTGTGTGTGTGTGTGTGTGTGTGTGTGTGTGTGTGAGGCATGCGTGTGTATGTGTGTGTATTTGTATGTGTGTATATGTGTATGTGTGTGTGCATATGTGTGTATATGTGTGTTTGTGCATGTGTCTCTGTGTGTGCATATTTATGTGTATATGTGTGTTTGTGTGTGTGCGTATGTGTGTATATATGTGTGCATGTGTATGTGTGTGTGCATGTGTGTGTTTGTATGTGTGTGTGCATGTGTGTGTGCATGTGTATGTGTGTGCCTGTGTGTGCATGTGTGCATGTGTGCATGTATGTGTGCGCATGTCTGTGTGTGTGCATGTGTGTGTGCGTGTGCATGTGTATGTGTGTGTGCATGCCTGCATGTATGTGTGTGCACGTGCATGTATGTGTGTGCGCGTGTGTTTGTGTGCATGTGCGTTAGTGTGTGTTCATGTGCATGTGTGTGCACATGTGCATGTTTGTGTGTGAGTGTGCATGTATGTGTGCATGTCCATTTGTGTGTGCACATGTGTATGTGTGCGTGTGTGCACGTATGTGTGCGTGTGCGTGTGTGCATGTGCATGTGTGCGTACATCTGCTTGTGTGTGTGTGTGCGTGTGCATGTGTTTGTGTGTGTGTGCATGTTCATGTGTGTGCATGTGCATGTGTGTATGTGTATGCATGTGTGTATATGTGTGTACGTGTGTGCGTGTGCGTGTGCATGCCTCTCTTCCTCCTTTCAGCCTTATTGAGTCTCTTGTGGCCACTTGAGGCACCCCCCCCCGCCCCGGGATGAGCCACATAATACAAACTAATTCCAGTGATTTTGATTATGCATTAAATGCTCACTCTTTTGCATTTAAAACTGGAATTTCACAATAGAAAGCTGAACAGTAAATTCATGCCAATAATAAAAAATTTTATTTTATTTTTTTACTTAGAACATCAAAATAGGAAATGAGTAGCATCATAAGAAATCAAGAGAGACACCATGAAGAAAGAACCTTTAACAGTGCTTTTTTCATGATTTTTGAACAAGGAGTTGTAAATTGTCATTTTGCCCTGGTCCTGTCCAAGCTCGTTTGTTGAGTGAAAGAATAAATAAATAAATGCATATGTACATGTTTATTAAAACGTGGAACACCCTGATTATCTTCCATTTCCTGACAACCCTGTATGTAATCAGTATTGCAGGTGTGTTATGAAATACTAGAATAGCTGAATATTAAAATTACTCTGGAATCATATGTGCTTATTGTTGGGATTATTTGTCGCATTGCCAAAGTCATCACAGTTTTCTCAGCACCAGTGTCCTCATCTCACCCGAGCACTAGTTCTAGTCTTAGTGGAATAGATTGTATCAGACTAATCCTCTGACAGACAGCAACTATAAACTGTGGACAAAATTTGAAAACAACTATTTAAAGATGCCAGAAAGCAAACAAAAACAGACAAATTAGAGGGACTTCAACCCGTGAAATCAGTAAACGTACTGACTGAGGCTCACGTTCACACACATTACAGAAGGACAGAAGCTCTATGGAAGGAGGACCCTTGTCCATTTTGTTGATGGCACATAGTAGATGCTCAATAAATTTTTGTTGTCAAATGAATGTTTTGTTTGGCCAACCTCATTTGTTGTTTTTTCAGTTTTACTGAGGCATGGCTTAAATAAAATAAAATTCACACTTTTTAATTGTACCATTTTATGAGTTTCACAAATATAGACAGCTGTGTAACTGCCGCTACGATCAAGATGTAGAGTATTTCCATCACCATAGAAAGTTCCATTATGCCCCTTTGCTTCATCCCTTCCCAGCCCCAGCCCTTGGCAATTGCTAACCTGATTTCTATAGCTTTGCCTTTTCCAGAAAGTTGAATAAAGGAATCACACTAAATGTAGCCTTTTGTGTCTGGCTTCTTTCTTTCTTTTCTTTTTAAAAAATTATTATTTTTCAGATGAAGTCTTGCCCTGTCAACCCAGGCTGGAGTGCAGTGGTGCGATCTCGGCTCCCTGCAACCTCTGCCTCATAGGTTCAAGCAATTCTCATGCCTCAACCACCTCAGTAGCTGGGATTGCAGGTGCATGTCACCACACCTGGCTAATCTTTGTATTTTTAGTAGAAACGGGGTTTATCCGTGTTGCCCAGGCTGGTCTCAAACTCTTGGCCTCAAGTGATTCACCTGCCTCGGCCTCCTAAAGTGCTGGGATTTCAGGCATGAGCCACTGCGCCTGGCCTATGCCTGGCTTCTTTCTTTCATTTGTATAATACCTTTGAGATTCATCCATGTTGTTTGTGTGTATTAATAATTTATTTCTATTATAGCTAAGCAGTATTCCATTGTGTGGACAGATCTCAAATTGTGGATGTTCGGGTTGTTTCTAGTTGTTGTTTTTTTTTTAATGACCTCCAGCTGTATCCATGTTGTTGCAAACGACGTGATTTCATTCTTTTTTTATAGCTGCATAGTATTCCATGGTATATGTGTACTATATTTTCTTTTTTTTTTTATTGTACTTTAGGTTCTGGGGTACATGTGCAGATCATGCAGGATTGTTGCATAGGTATATACATGGCAAGGTGTTTTGCTGCCTTCATCCCCTCATCACCTATATCTGGCATTTCTCCCCATGTTATCCCTCCCCAACCTCCCCACCCCCCGCTGTCCCTCCCATAGCCCCCTAGAACAGACCCCAGTGTGTGATGCTCCCCTCCTTGTGTCCATGTGTTCTCATTGTTCAACACCCACTGATGAGTGAGAACATGTGGTGTTTGATTTTCTGTTCTTGTGTCAGTTTGCTGAATAATAGTTTGATGAAAAATAGTTTCCAGATTCATCCATGTCCCTACAAAGGACACGAACTCATCATTTCTTATGGCTGCATAATATTCCATGGTGTATATGTGCCACATTTTCCTTGTCCAGTCTATCATCGATGGGCATTTGGCTTAGTTCCAGGTCTTTGATATTGTAAACAGTTCCACAATGAACATATGTGTGCGTGTGTCTTTATAATAGAATGACTTATAATCCTTTGGGTATATACTCAGTAATGGGATTGCTGGGTCAAATGGAATTTCTATTTCTAGGTCCTTGAGGAATCGCCACACTGTCTTCCACAATGGTTGAACAATTTACACTCCCACCAATAGTGTAAAAGTGTTCCTATTTCTCCACATCCTCTCCAGCATCTGTTGTCTCCAGATTTTTTAATGATTGCCATTCTAACTGGTGTGAGATGGTATCTCAATGTGGTTTTGATTTGCATTTCTCTAATGACCAGTGATGATGAGCATTTTTTTAATATGTTTGTTGGCCTCATGTATGTCTTCTTTTGAAAAGTGTCTATTTATATCCTTTGCCCACTTTTGAATGGGCTTGTTTGTTTTTTTCTTGTAAATCTGTTTAAGTTCTTTGTCGATTCTGGATGTTAGCTCTTTGTCAGATGGGTAGATTGCAAAATTATTTTCCCATTCTGTTAGTTGCCGGTTCACTCTACTGGTGTTTCTTTTGCTGTGCAGAAGCTCTGGAGTTTAATTAGATCCCATTTGTCTATTTTGGCTTTTGTTGCCAATGCTTTTGGTGTTTTAGTCATGAAGTCCCTGCCTATGCCTATGTCCTGAATCATTTGGATTAAGCTGCTATATTTGCATGTGAGTCTTTGTGTGGACAGATTTTCATTTCTAGGAATGGCATTGCTGGGTCATATGGGTAAGTGGATACTTAATTTGGTAAGACACTGCCAAACTGCTTTCAAAGCAGCTGTACCAGCAATGTAATGAGAGTTCCAATGGCTCCCCATTTTCACCAACACTTAGCATTGTCAGCATCTAAAGAATTTTTTAGCCATTCTAATAGTATATAGTGTTATCTCATTGTGGTTTCAATATGCATTTACCTAACAGTTAATGATGTCAAGTATTTTTCATGTCCTTATCCACATCTATTTTTTGGTGAAGGTTATATTCAACTCTTTTGCCCATTTTAAAAATTGGATTGTTTATTTTCTCATTACCGAATTGTGAGAGTAATTTATATATTTGGGATACAAGTCTTTTATCAAATCTGTGTTTTGCAACTGTTTTCTCCAGCCTGCGACTTGTCTTTTCATTCCCTTAATAGTATCTTTTTTTTTTTTTCTGAGACCAGGTCTTACTCTGTTGCCCAGGCTGGAGTGCCGTGAAGCTATCTTGGCTCACTGCAGGCTTAACTTCCAGGGCTCCAGCAATCCTCCCACCTCAGCCTCCCGAATAATTGGAACTAAAGCATTCACCACCACAGCCGGCTAGTTTTTTGTAGAAACAAGGTTTCACCGTGTTGCCCAGGTGGGTCTCGAACTCCTGGGTTCAAGCAGTCTATCAGCCTTGGACTCCCAGAGTGCTGGGATCACAGGCATCTTACTAATGTCTTTTGAAGAGCAAAAGCTTACAATTTGATAAAGTCCTATTTATCAATTTTTTTCTTTTCTACTTTGTACTTTTTATGCCCTAAGAAATCTTTGCTTAATCCAAAGTCACAAAGATTGTTCTGTATTTTCTTCAAGAAGTTTTATAGTTTTAGGTTTTATATATTTGGATCTATGCTCAAATTCAAGTTTTTTTTTAATATATAGTATGAGATGGGGTTGAGGTACTTTTTTTTTTTTTTTGCATTTGTATGTGTAGCTGTTTCAACATGATTTGCTGAAAAGGCTATTCTTTCTTCACTGAATTGCCTTTGGACCTTTGACAAAAATCAATTGGCCAGCCAGTCGCAGTGACTCACATCTGTAATCCCAGCACTTTGGGAGGCCAAGGCAGGTGGATCGCCTGAGGTCAGCAGTTCGAGACCAGCCTGGCCAACATGATGAAACCTGGTCTCTACTAAAAATACAAAAATTAGCTGGGCATGGTGGTGCGCACTTGTAGTCCCTGCTACTCGGGGGGCTGAGACAGGAGAATTGCTGGAACCCAGGACGCAGAGGTTGCAATGAGCCAAGATTGTGCCGCTATACTCCAGCCTGGGTGACAGAGCTAAACTCCATCTCAAAAAAAAAAAAAAAAAAAAAAAAAAAAATTGGCCATATATCTGCAGATCTGCTTCTGGATTCTACTATGTTCCATTGATCTATGGGTCCATCCTTTTGCTAGCCCCATGTTATTTTGATTACTGCAGCTTTATAAGAGGTCCTAAAATCAAGTAACACAGTCCTCCAATTTTGTTCTTCTTTTTCAAAATTGTTTTGGCTAGTCTAGTTCCTTTGCCTTCTTTTTATATGAATCTTAACTTCTGAATTTCTACCCAAAAAGGCCTATTTGGATTTTAAATGCTGTCATACTGAATTTTTTGATAATTCAAGGAGAATGGACATCTCAACTATATTGAGTCTTCCAATCCATGAACACAGTATATTTCTCTGTTTAGGTCTTCTTTGATATCTCTCAGTGATTTACAGTTTGATAGTGGTCAGTATGAAGACCTTGCACATATTGTATTAGATTTATCTCTAAGTATTTCATGTATTTTTGATGCTTTGTAAATTGAACTTTAAAAATTTTTTCAAATTCCAATAGTTCATTTTTGGAGTATAGAAGATAAATTGATTTTTACGTATTGACTTTGTATGCTGTGACCTTGCTAAATTCGCCTGTTAGTTCAAGTTGCTTTTTCACAGATACTTTGGAATTTTCCACAGAGCAATTGTGTCTCTGCAAATCAGGATATTGAACCCTTATATTTCTGTAAACTCATCATAAAATGTAGCTGTACAGAGCACGGCTTTGCAGTCAGATGTGGGTTGGATTCTGGTCCTTCCATTTCCCAGCTATGTGACTGTGGCCTAGTTATTTGGCCTCTCTGAGCCTCCATTTCATCACTTGTAAAATGGGAAAAAATCACCCCTCTCTAAGATTATCATCAGAGTATCATCAGTTTCCAGAAGTGTGATTGTAGGTAAGCAGGCAGTCACAATTTTAAGGCTTGGTATCTATTGCCAAAATGTTTGGAGTGCAACTCTTCACCAATCCCAGCAACATCACTGCTGCTGTAGTCTGAAGTTTTGTGTCCCCCAAAACTCATATGTTGAAATCATAATGCCCTAAGATGATGGTATTTGGCGGTGGGGCCTTTGGGAGGTGATTAGATGATGAGGGTGGAGCCCTAATGAATAGAATTAGTGTCCCTATAAAAGAGGCCCTAGAGAGCTCCCTTGCCCCTTCTGCCATGTGATGACACCGGGAGAAGACAGCCATCTACGAACCAGGAACCCTCATAAAACACTGAATCTTATAAAACACAAACCTTCAGACTGTAGCGGTGGCAATGCTGCTGGGATTAGTGAAGAGCTGCATTCCAATTCAAATATTTTGGCAGTAGATACCAAGTGCCTTAAAACTGTGACTGCCTGCTAACTTACAATTCCACTTCTGAAAACTAACCATTCTCTAATGATAATCTTAGAGAGGGGTGATTTTTCCCATCTTACAAGTGATGCGATGGACCTAAATAACTAGGTCGCAGTCACACAGCTGGGAAATGGAAGGACCAGAATCCGATCCACCTTGATTTTGGACTTCCCAGCCTCCACAACTGAGAGAAATAAATTTCTGTTGTTTATAAAGCACCCAATCTCTGATATTTTGTGACAGCAGCCCAAATGGACTAAGACATACATGTATAATTACGTGTGCTTTAAAAGATTCAGAGAATAAGGTATATATACATCAAAACCACATGTTGTACACCGTAAGTATATGCATTTTTTATCTATCAACTTAAAGATTAATTAGCTAATTAATTTAAAAAAGAGAGACTTGGAGAGAGATTCTTACCCTGTTTGTTTGTAATTGTCAGCCAATTGATCTTATATTTCCTGCCTGTTGTTTCTGGCCCATAGATTGCCATCACTGTCGGTTTATATATCTTATTCTTTGATGTTTGAAGTGTTTTCCTTTTCAAACGGGAAACTTGATAACCACAAGAGCAAGAAGAATTGACCTTCAGAGAGCACTTCCTCCTTGCCGGGCTGTGCTTCTCAGATATTAACTAATCCCCATGACAACCCTATGGAATCTCTTCTTACCTCTGTTTTGCAGGTGAGAAACTTGAGGTGAGAAGTCATTTGCTCAAGGGCACAGCAAGAGAGTAGCTGAGCTGGGATTTTTGCCCCCTCCCCACCCCCACCTCATTCCGTAAACCTAGACTCTGAGCAAACTGGCCAGGGCTGAGAACAATTCCTGTCCTCATGAGCCGGGTACCCGTGAACTAAGCTCTCAGACCCTCTGATCAGCCGGCCCCCTGCTCACAAAATTTTGATGAGTCTTCTGTGTCAGGCTCTCTGTTAGGCTCTAAGCCTCAGTTTCTTCATCTGTAAAATAGGTCAAATGATTATGTCTATGGCATCTGCCTGTTGTGAAGACTGGATAAGCTGCTGGGGCCGCGAAGGCTTGTTGATGAGCTTATGAAGGTTGGATTCTCAGCAGTTCCTGGCCATGAGTGAGGACCTTTGAGACATGGTCAGTCTCTTTGACCCTTGTCTGTGCCTGGCTTCTCTCTCCAACTTCTCTTAGTATAAAAATGCCAACTCTGTTCTTTTCAATTCTCACCTTGGGAGGGGAGGGGAGAGGAGAAAAGAAAAGTAGTGCGAATTTCTCTTCCTTGTCCTGAACTGGGACGGCAGGAGGGCTACCTCAAGCAAGAGGCGGCAGAGTCAGGAGAACCAGCTTCTCATCCTTGCCCCAGCCTTCCAAATCTGCATGGCTTTCATCAAGTGACTGCCTTTCTCTGACTTCCGTTTCCTCTGCGGCAAACCCCGCACCAGGACGGAGCGAGTCGCATGAGATAATGAGTGGGAATACTATTGTAAACTACAGGCTAAATGTGTTTTTATCATGGGTCTGCTTTGTGTCTCAGGGGCTCTGTGTGGTCGGAAGACAATGTGCTCTCAGCTGGTTTGGCTCTGGGCTCTGTAGCTTATCAGTGGGGAGCTTTGCTTTCCTCTTCCATAGAAGGGCGATAATATTGGGGTAGTCTGCTTTTGGGGCGCTCTGCCTCCTGTGGACATGGTAGGATTGCATGTGCTGGCCTCCCTGTGATTCAGTGGGGCCACATGACTAGCTGTGGCCAATGAACTGTGAGCTAAAGTGACATGTGACACTTCCAGGGGAACATTTAACTGCTTCAATTGACTGTTCTCTTTGTGTGTCCCGGTAAATCTGCACATAAATGGGGCCTCAATCTGGGCCTCTGAGTGAAGCCCCTTAGGTAAAATATGTATCATCAGCAAAGAAGTAAATGAGCAAATAAATGCAAGCTTTAAAATGTGAAGCTGTTAAAATCCTGAAGGGTTATTGGTTGTCACGGCATAACTGGGCCTATCCTGGCTGAGACACCCTCCTTCCCGAGGTGGCTGTGACACTTCAGTGTGAGGATACGTGTAACACTCTTCGTTAAAAACCTGACAGGTCGTAAGTGCTCATTGAATGGGAACGGCAATTATTATGGTAGGAATACAGCAAGAAACAGTTGGATTCGAATCCCAGCTTTGCTCTTGGCCCTCTGGGTGACCTCAGACCAGGAACTTAATGCTATACAATTTGGGGCTTGCTGTGGGGGTCACAGGAGCTGAGCTGAGAGCCAGTGGTTTTAGGGCCCTGGGGCCACACTGCCTGGCTTCAAACCCTGCTACGACCAAATCTTGGGCAAGTCACTTAATCTCTTTGGACCTCGGTTTCCTCATCTATAAAATGGTGATAATGGAAGTACCTACTTGAAAGGGCTATAAGAAGAATGAAACAGGTTGACGAATGCAAAATGCTTAAAAGATTTCCTGACACGTGTAAGCCCTCCAGAAATTCGAGACCTTTATTACTGTCCATGGGCAATATGGAATCGTGTTTGGGAGCCCTGGCTGCATCCCAAACCTGTGTCTCATCAGCTGTGTGATCTTGGGGCATCATATGACTTCCCTGAGTCTCACTTTCCTCATTCATTGAACACGGGTAGTAATTCCTGCCCGTAGCCATTTCGTGCGGATTAAGTGAGGTAATGTATGGCACTGGCAATGTACACAGTGCCTCGTCCTATAAGAGCTCAAGCGATACCGGCTGTGATGATTAGCCCAGGAATGAACACGGGCACCTAGTAGGCGCCTGGTCAATATTTGTGCTTCTGCCATCTCTCATCTTGGACCGTCTCTCCAAGGGAGAAACAAGGCTCACCCAGGCAAAGCACCAGTTTCCTGACTCAGGTGTGCTGGTGACCGTGCTGGGGCAGGACCCCATTCTCTGCACTCTCACCGTCCTGCTGGCGCTGCGGCAGGCCCACTGCTACCCACCTGTGCTTTGCAGTGGGATGGTGAGTGGCAGCTGGACTCCGAGGGCCAGGCGGCAGCGGGGCGGGTCTCTCCCCTGGGCATTGCAGCCACTCTAGTTACCCTCTTGGATTTCCTCACCCTCCAGGCTGCACACTGGGTGGGCCTTTGGGGACTGGTGAAGTGCTCAGCATCTTCCCCTCATCTTGCTGTTTCTGAGGCCCAGGGGTGCTGCCGGAGCTGGGCCCTTTACCAGGGCCACCATGCAGCGAGCAGGTCCCCAGAGAACCTGTCCCCACAGACCATGTGGGGGTTGTGAGACCCTGTCCCTGCGGAGTGAGCTGAAGGCCGGGAGCTGCCAGCGGCTGCAAGGTAGGGAAAGCCTCCCAGGCCCAGCAGAGAGCTGTCCCCCAATATACATGCCTGGGAACTCCCACCTTGGGGGGAGCCTTTGGGGGCATGAGGGGGGCCACTTGTTTCTCTCAGCCTACCCAGAAACATACGTGGATCGAACCCTGACTTGGACCTGGCCTGATACTGAAGCTTGGGCCCAGCTCAGAGCACAGCTACAAACCCAGGGTCCCCGCAAACCCAGGGTCTCTGCAAGCTCAGGGAAGGAGAATGAGGGATGCTGAGGAGGAAGGGCTGTGGGAACCTTCAAAACCCTCTTACATTATTTTTATTGGTATATAATAGTTGTGCATATTTTGGGGGTACGTGTGATATTTTGAAACACTTATACAATGTGTAATGGTCACATCAAGGTATTAAGGAGAGCATCATCTCCAACATTGATCTTTTCTTTGTGTTGGAACATTACAACTCTTCTTTTCTAGCTACAAAAATTCTCTTTTTAAAAATAGTAGGCACCAAACTAGATCTGTTCAGCACAACAAAAATGTATTGAGCACTGTATTAGTCAGCTCCGGCTGTCACCACCAATTACCACGGACTGGGTGGCTTAAACAACAGAAATGTATTTTTTCACAGTTCTGAAGGCTGGTAGTCTCAGGTCAAGATCTGGGCTGGGCTCTGGTGAGGGCTCCCTTCCTGGCCTGCAGATGGCCACCTTCTGGCTGTGTCCTCACTTGGCCTCTTCTCTGTGTATGCATGGAGGGAGAGCAGTGAGCTCTCTGGTGTCTCTGCTGATAAAGACACTAATCCTATCGGACCAGGACCCCACCCTCATGACCTCATTCAACCTTACCTACTTAGTAAAGGCCTTGTCTCCAAATACACTCAGGACAGGGGTTAGGGCTTCAGCATGAGTTTGGGGGAGGGGCAGGGGCATTCAGTCAGTGACAAGCACCTACTTGAGTCATGTGCCACCAACAGGATATGCGAAGTTCTCGTTACCACGGGGCTTATGCTCCTGAGGGGTGTGTGTGTGTGTAGGTGTGTGCACATGTGTACACAGCATGTATGTGTGGGCCATTACCAGCCAGATAAATAAGCACATGAGTTCATGGGCAAGCTGTGGCCAGGCCTCTGGTTTGCAGTGCCCAAGCAGAGTGGTGAACAGTGCAACGCCTGGAGCTGGAAGGACCAGGCTCACTCATCTCCTGGGTCTGTCACTTCCAAGCTGCGTGCCCTTGGGCTCTCCCCCTCATTATGTCAGCTTCCTTATCCGTGAAGTCAGATCAGCAGTACCTGCCACAGAAGGCTGTTGACGTGACTGAGTATGCTGCTTAGTAAATGCTCGGTACAGGGTTTGGAAGGTTGGTTATGAATAATAGGTGGTTGTTATCATCATGAACAAGGAGATTACCTCTAATTGAAGGGGAGGCTTTGAGCTAGAGGTAGACTAACCTTTGAGGTCATATGTTGGAAGGTCTTAGCCACAGAGAGGAGTATATTGGGGAGAATAGGCACTATTTGAGTCTGATACAGAATGTTCTTCTTGGGTGTGTACCATTTATTCATTCACTCATTCATCATATTTTCATCAAATATGATGGGGCCACCATGCAGTGAGCAGGTCCCCACTACCCTCATAAAGCCATTAACCTACTACCCTCCCAAAGCCACCAAAATGAGCTGAGACCTTGTCCACCTTGCAACCTCTACTTTGTCACGCTGATCTGGCTCAGATTCTCAAGGGTCAGGCCGGGGCTGAGAAGTTTTATGAGTGCGGCTGGCTGTTCACCAGATGCAGACAGATGGAACCTACCTGACACCCATAGCATTGTCCTTGGCAACGCCAGGAGGCTCTGAAGAGGATGCTGACTGCCTGATGGGGCGGTTGAGCCCACTGTGAATTCAGGGTTAGCACGCAGATGTCTAGGCAGAAGATGACATGCCATGCCTTCCAACCCAAACTCTTTAAATATCCATTCAACGTATTGAGCAGACTGTGTTCCCTGCGTTGTGGAAGGTAGGGCCCTTCGGGTGGCTGCCACAGCCTCTCCTATACTGCGGTTGGCATTTGGGCCGTAGCCCCCACTTGGACACCCACCCACAAAACAAAGCCCTATTGTTCATCTGCTGTCCCTGGTCCCCTCAGAAAGCCCCTCTGGGTTATAGAGGCTCTCGTCTTGAAGATCTAGGCTGGATGGGGTCTAACCTCCAACCAGAGGAGTCTATAGAAGGATCCCTCTCAACCCTTCCAGTCCCTACCCGAGAAGAGGTCTGTGCTCCCCTGTCCCCATCTCATCACATCCCCACAGCTGCCCAAGCACCTCCTGGAGACCCGCGCCTCAGGGCCCGGCCTCCCAACCTTTCCTACCTGACCTGGGGCCCCTGAGCCTTTGCAGGGCAGCCTGGTGCCTGGGAGGGGTGGTTGGGCTGAATGGACATGCAAGTTCCTTTCCTCTCGGCTGTTCTGAGGTTCTAAACACCCACCCTCTGCCCTTTCCTGGCTTCTTGGTGGGAATTTAGGGAGGGACCAGGCTTGAGCCTACCCCTGGGGAAAGCACAGCATTGTGTGCCCTTAGCCCACGGCAGGACTGCCCCTGCTTCAATTTTCATTATCTGTAACATGAGGATGACCGCAATAGTGCCTGCCTTCCAGAGCTGTGCTGAGGATTAAGTGAGTTAATTCACGTGCAGGGCATAGACTAGTCCTGGCCCATGGGCCCTCCACAACTGTTAGCTCTATGCTTGGTCTGGGGTTGAGCCCATCCAGGAACCAGCAGCGGAGCAAGATGGGGGCAGTAACATTCCAAATCCTATTGACAACTGCATTTTCACCTTTGGAATGAGGTCTTCCAGCCAAAGTGCTGCGTGAGTTCTGGGATCAACACAGTATACAATGGCTAGAGTTCAATCCTTTCAGAGCTCGAGCCTGGGTCACACAGATGCATCCATCTACAAGTATTTATTGGCATACCTACTGCATGCCAGACACTGATTTCACCACTGGGAATACAGCAATGAAAAAAATTCCTGCTCTTGAAAAACTTACATCCTAGTAGGGAGGCAAATAGCCAATAAACCTATCTCAGGTGGTGACGAAGGTTAAAAACAAAAGTAAAGCAGAATGTGGGGACAAAGAGGAATGGCTACAAGTGGCTTTTGGTTTTTTTGAGATGAAGCTTTACTCTTATTACCCAAGCTGGAGTGCAATGGCACGATCTCAGCTCACCACAACCTCCACCTCCCAAGTTCAAGTGATTCTCCTGCCTCCGCCTCCTGAGCAGCTGGGATTACAGACATGTGCCACCACGCCTTGCTAATTTTATATTTTTAGTAGAGACAGGGTTTCTCCATGTTGGTCTGGGTGGCGTCGAACCCCCAACCTCAGGTGATCTGCCCACGTCGGCCTCCAAAAGTGCTGGGATCGTAGGCGAGAGCCACTGCACCCAGCCCAGGGGGCTTTATTTTATACAGAAAGGCCTAGGAAGTCCTCTTGATGTCACTTGAGTAGAGGCTGGAGTGATGGGGCACTGAGCCATGAGGGCATCTGGGGGAAGTGCATTATGGGCAGAGGGAAGAGCCAGTGCAAAGACCCTGTGGTGGGAGTGTATCTGGCATGCATGAGGCACAGCAAGGAGGCTGGCTTGGCCCAAGCAGAGTGAGCGAGGGCAGGGGGATAGGATTTAAAGTCAGAGAGGTGTGGGATCCAGATCACATAGGGCCTTGAGGGCTCTTGTCAGGTCCTAGGTTTTACTCTGAGATGGGGGTTTCTGGGGTGGAGGATGAACAGAGGCGAGACAGGATCCAATGTACATTTTAAAGGGACCTTGGGGTAGGCTGAAAAATGTACCCCTAACACGTCCACAGCTAATCTCCAGACCATGAATATGGCTGAAAGAGCTTTGCAGATGTGATGAAGGTCAAAGTCCTTGAGATGGGAAGATTACCCACTGATGTAACCACAGCTGTCCTTATAAGAGGGAAGCAAAGGAGATGCTGGTCCAGAGGAGGAGGGGAGGCGATGGCAGAAGCAAGACTTGGAGAGACGCAAGCCAAGGCAGGCGATCTCCAGAAGCTAGACAGGGCCAGGACCGGATTCTATGAAGCCACTGGAAGGAACTGGCCCTGCTGAGGCCTTGCCTTTTTCAGTGAATCTGAATTTGGGCTTTGAGCCTCCAGAACTGTAAGAGAATAAATGCGTGTTGTTCTAGACCGTCAAGTTTGTGTTAATTTGTTACAGCAGCCACAGAAACTAATACAGATCCCTCCAGCTCCTCTGCAGAGAACACACTAGACGTAGTCTTGGGATGAAGCAGAAAGACCAGTCGGGAGGATTTTCAACCAACCTCCGAAAGGCAAGGGGGCTTGGGCAGCGTGGCGGGGGTGAAAACGTGGTGGAAAGTAGCTGAGTTCTGACTCCACGTTGAAGGTAGAGCCGGGGAGAAATAGATACAGGGTGGCCAAGGAAAATCTAAGATGATCTCAAGATTTTTGGCCAGAGTAACTGGCAGAGCAGACACTCTTTCCTGAGATGGGGAGGGGGTAAAAGAGGGGCAGGTTTGGAAGAGGAGAGGGCAAAATCAAGAAATCAACCTTGTGGGTATCACGTGTGACCTGCTTATTAAACCACCAAGTAGGAACATCCAGGAGATCATCAAATATATGAGTCCATTTCTGGGGTGGGGTCCAGGATAGTGACATAAACATGGGGGTCTTCAATCGAAGTTCTTGCTGTCTGCCTGAGACACGGGTACACTTTCCTCTGAAGGCAGCCTTTGGGCAGTGGTCCTAAAGAGCTGTGTTTATCTGATGATTGCCCTGCTCCAGGCCCTTTGCACATTACGTTACCTGTCCCCCACCGAGGCACTGTTATCACAATCTCCATGCTACAGATTTGGAAGTGGAGGCTCAGCAATGGGGCATGAACCACCCACAGTTCATCAGGAAGGAAGGGGCAGAGCTGGGATTTGAACCCAGGTCTGCAGGGACACCAGGGAACCCTCAAGGGTTAAGCTGGAGTCTGGTTGCTGAAATTCCTCCCACTGCAGCCTGGGAAGGTAAATGCCATAGTTTCCAAACTGTGTTGGCAGCACGATACCCCTTGCAAAGGGAACCAGGCTTGGAGTGTTTGCCAGAAACGACCAGGGGGAAAAGAGAAGTTGCATGGCCAAAAAACCTTGAACTTGCTGAAGTCCTGATCTTTCTGTAACTTGTGCCTTAGGCATCCCCAAAATTGATCACTCAGGGGAAACTGAGAGAGCACATTAGCCTTGTGCTCCTCGAAAGCTAGGCTCAGGTCAGCTCCATCTCTGCTTCCCTCCTGGCACTTAACGTGCAGTTCCTTACTCGCAGGAGGGGAGGGGACTGGTTCTATGGAGCCGCCTGTACTGTTTGGGAAGGGGAGTTGGTGCTCCAGCCTGTCTCTGATCCCTGGTACCCTCACTCTCCGGGCCTTGCCAGCTGTGAGGCTGCTTCACACACACCTGCGCAGCATAAGCTAAGAGTGTGTGAGTGGCTTCAGAGAGAGCGTGGTGGGTGGGAAGTACAATGGGAACTTTTCTATCCAGATCCTGTGTCTTGCATAGATGCATGAGCCATGGCTATCCACCAAGGATGCCTGTCATCTCCTCCAAGAGCTGAGCTGCTGCCCAGCCTCTGACAACTAGAAAGAGCCTTTTGTTTCTTCTGTGCCCGGAGGAAGGCCTTATATTGTCTGTTTGTTCAGCAAATAGGCTCTGCCTGATTGTGGGCCATTAATAAATGCATCTGTTTGGATTTCACAAGTATGTTTGAATTCCCAAGTGTTCCACAGCATACCAGGAAGCAAACACAGCCAACACTTTCAGAACTAATACCCCAGCAGGACATGTGCAGGATTAAACTCGAAACTGCCAGAATGGAATTGTGCAAAGAAAGCACCTGGCACGTTGCGAGGACCTGCTGTGTGTTGGGTGAGCTGGGCTATGGACTCAGACAGACTGGGCTTCCAAACCTGTGTCTGCCATTGACCAGCCGTGTGGCTTCCCAGGGACTGGCCTGCCTGAGCCTCGGTTTCTTTGTGTGCGGCTGAGAACAGGAACCCCTAAATGCATGGATTATGTCGTATAACGTGTAGAGTGGCTGCATCATTGCCTCATTTATTCCTTATTCTCTAAGGCAGGTATTAGGCATCCCCACTTTGCAGATGAGAACACCGAGTCTCAGAGACAAAGTCAATTGCCCCAAGTCCTACAGCTAGGAATGCTCTTGGGTTACAAAGTCACTGCTGACTGCTAGTCTCTGCCTCGGACTAGCCAGTTAGCTCTTCAGTGCTCGCAAACCTACGCAGGGATTGGAGCTGTGGGATGACCTTGCCAAGGCTGCCTTATGGACCAGGCTGCTAGTGGGCTGGGTTAGGGAGTGTGCAGGCTTCCCCTGGACCTCAGGACTTTCGCAAAGGGCAGCTTTGGGCCTGATGTCAGCTCAGCTAATTGTTTCAGCATGGCCTGTCTGCTCTCGGCTTCTTGGTTGCAGTTTGAATTGCTCTGTTCCTCCTGACACTGAGTGCCTGCTGGGGGCTTCTCGCCTGCCTCTGGGGCGGCCCATCCTGATGGATGTGGATTTCCATGTATGGACTCAGCGTGGCTCTTCCCAGACCCCGGGCTGACTTTGCACATGGATGTCTTTTTATTTTTCCTCTCTTCTAGCTTCCTGGTTGGCCTGTTTGATTTTTATAGGAGCTGTCACTGTAATTAACCTTCACTGAGTTCTGCGTGGAGCCTGACTTAGGCTTCGTCCGGGAAGGAAATGTGAAGCAATGTCTCATTTCTGCCTCTCACTTGCTGAATGATCAACTTACATCAGCGGATTTCACTCCCCCGAGCCTCAATTTCCTCCTCTGTGAAATGAGCACAAGGAAACTTGAAGGAGCCAATGAGATGACATTAACTTCATGTTTGCTAGGAGGATGAAGGAGACGCCCTGTATATAGGTGGCACAGCACCGGGCACATCTGTGGATGAGCGCAAACCCCATGAGGGCAGGGCCTGGGTCAGCCTTGTTCTGGGCTGCATCCACAGTGCCCAGAACACTCTGGAGCTCCTAATGGGGCTTGGGGAATTTGTGTTGAATAAATAGTTATTGCCATCACCTGTCTCTAGGGGCATCCACTTAGAGCTTCATAGTCTCAGGAGAGCGCTAAGAGAGAAGGCAGCTGGAACAGTCCACAAGCGGAGATGCCTGCGAGGAGGGAAGGGTGTAATTAAATCGCTGCTTAAGGAGCAGCTCGTCCGCATGCTGGGAGCGTCCCTGCCTGGGTATGGGTACACATGGCGGGGAGCGGGGCAGAGGCCTGACGCCTCCTGCGTGCTGGGTGCCACACTAGGCAATCTGTGCATCTTAACTCATTGAATGCATTCAAGCATTCCTCACAGGCAGGAGGTCATTCCCATTTTGCTAATGAAGAAATTGATTTTCAGGACGGGAAGTAACTGGTCCAAGGTCACACAGCAAAGAGGAGGGGAGCCAGGAAGCCCGATAAAGTCCCTGGAGAGTGTGTCTTTATGTTTCTGCCCACCAGCTTCTCGTCCCTTTGGAGAAACACCCTCCTCTGCTCCATGACCCAGGCTTGGCCACTCGGAGGGCCACACCCTGGAGGCTGGGGAAGAGGGCTCTGTCTGCTGGCGTGGCTGAGCTGGCGCAATGGGGTTTTGGGCTGCTGGCCATCTTGCTCCTGTGGGAAGGGCCTCCTGAGACTGGAGGCCCACAGAGAGCAGAGCCACACACAGAGAAGTCCTTCCCGACAACATGGTAGAGCCCCTGAGGCCAGCTCTGCCCTTGCGAATTTCAGTCTTGGGAGCCAATAGAGGCCCATTTGGGCCAAAGTTAGCTGGAGACGGGCTTCTGCCACTTACAACCAAGACAGTCCTGGCTTGTGTTATCTGGTGTGTGAGACCAGATAAGCTCTGTGAGCTGAAAAACGTGGAGGGCATGGCCTCACATGCTGAACTGGAGAGGGGCTTCCTCGGTGGGAGAGGATTTGAACCGTGCATCCAAGACACAGGGGAACCCAACCAACACAAATGGTGCTGGCTTTGGTTCTTTTTGTCTCTCATTGAGGCAGAATTTGATGGTCATGGACAGTTGGGTGAGAGTCTTTTCCTTGACTGACCAAGGTAACACCCTATGAGTAGACTCCGAGCTTTGGGAGAAAAAACTACATCTTTCTTCTTAGCATGAGCTGACTCCATCCACCTGCCAGCTTCCTCCTACCTCTGCGTGCCCAGCACTGCTTTGCTTTCTGAGAAGGGACTGGGCAAGCTGACTTCCCTGTGACTGGGTCCCAGAATGCCCAGCAGGGAGATCTAATATCTGGGGAGACCCCCACTCCCAATATCTCCCACTGGGACACTTCCCAGTGTCCCCAGCCAAGAGCAGAGAGAGTAACAGCTCGGAACACCTCAGCCTGTATCAGGGCTCCCTCCCGCCGGGGAGAGCTCACTCCCTGGAGCCCAGGAAATGCCAGGGCAGCATTCTTTCCCCTCTACCCCTCCAGGCCTCCTTCATTCTTCAGCCCCTCCTTCCCCGTCACTCAGAGGCCAGAGTAGCGGTTCTCAGAGTATGGGCCCTACACCAGCAGCACCAGTATCATCCACATGCTTGTCAGAAATGCAACATTCCAGCCCCATGCCAGACCCACTGTAATAATTTGTTAAGGCTGCCATAACAAAGTCCCACAGTTTGGGTGGCTTAAACAACAGAGACTTCTTTTCTCTTCGTTCTGGAGGCTAGAAGTATGAGATCAAGGTGCCACCCAGGTTGGCTTTGTTTCTTTCTTTCTTTCCTTCTGTCCTTCTTTCCTTCCTTCCTTCTTTCCTTC
>NW_022437057.1:2015182-2058134 GCF_009761245.1 Sapajus apella
CTTCCCTCCCTCCCTCCCTCCTTCCTTCCTTCCTTCTTTCCTTCCTTGTTTCTTTCTTCTTTCCTTCTTTCTTTCTTTCTTTCTTTTGATAGAGCCTAGCTTTGTCGCCAGGCTGAAGTGTACTGGCACAATCTCAACTCACTGCAACTTCTGCCTCCCAGGTTCAAGTAATTCCCCTGCTTCAGCCTCCAGGGTAGCTGGGATTATAGGCAGGTGCCACCACACCCAGCTAATTTGTGTGTGTGTGTCTGTGTGTGCGTGTGTGTGTGTGTGTGTGTGTGTGTGTGTGTGTGTGTTTTAGTAGAGATGGGGTTTCACAATATTGGCAAGGATGGTTTCAATCTCCTGATCTTGTGGTCTGCCCGCCTTGGGCTTCCAAAGTGCTGGGATTACAGGTGTGATCCACTGCACCTGGCCCCAGTTGGTTTCTTCTGAGGCCTCTCTGCATGGCTTGCAGATGGTCGCCTTCCTGCTGTGTTTCACACGGTCATTCCTCTGTGTCTGTCGGCTCACTGTGTCCTGATCTCCTCTTCTTATAAGGACACAAGTCATATTGGATTAGGGCCCACCCCAGTGACTTCATTTTACGTTATTTACTTCTTTAAAAAACTTATCTCCAAATACAATCACATTCTGAGGTACTGGAGGTTAGGGCTTCAACATGCACGTTTTGGGAAATGCAATTCAGCCCATAACACCTAGTGTGTCAGAAACCCTGGGGTGAAAACTGGCCATCCGTGTTGTAAGGAACCCCTGGTGATTCTGCTGCCTGCTCAAGTGTGAAAACCACCGGACTAGCATTTAGATCACCCATGAGGTACCAAGCCCTGTGCTAGTCACCTAATGGTCAACAAATGGTGTCAGCTCCTGATCAGTGGGTGCTGGGTCACACATAAAACTGTCCCTAGCCTCATCCTCCTGGAAGGCACACAGTCTAGACAGGGGGACAGATGCAACAACTGATTTAAAACATTCTATTAAATGATTACAAGAGAGAGACCAGGGCCGGAAGATACTCAGGATGCCCTGGAGCACAGGAGGCTTCTTGGAGGAAGCGAGGTGACTGCCTAGATCTGAAGGAAGAATGATGGTTACCAAGATCAGAAGCAGTGGCTTCAGACAGGTGCCCCAGCCTAGGGATAGCATAGACCAGGAGCCTCGAATGAGACCATGGGCACCCCGGGGAATGTGCAAGTTAATTCCTTGGGGTGCAGGAAGAAATCGTTAATTTTTTTAAAAAACTTTGGTAAACATTCAATAAAGGAATCCAAATGAGGATCCACTAATGAGGATCAATGGCTCTCACACTGGGTTCCTTGGGACCCTGGGATTCTCTGGAGATGCCCCAGGGGAGTGGTGGGCTGAACGTTTTCATTTTCATTTGTCTTATATGTTTGGATCATGCATAAAATTGCATTTGAACAAAGAAATCTGTTGCTTCTAAAAACCTTTTAAAAGTTTGAATACAAGTGGATTAGATGTTCTGTAAAGGTCTTCCAGGCCCTGAGCTGATGAATCTTGTTGCAAAATCATAATGGGCTAGCAGCTTAAGTCATCCATTATAAATGTCTCCCTGGCACAGAGTTCAAGTTTCTCACGTATAATCCCTGCCCCCATTAGGCCCCATAATGCCTGTGCACCAGGATGTATAATGCCTCTCACCCCTCAGCTGCCATCTGGCCCTCAAGATTTATGGGTGGCTCCTGTTTTTCCTCATGCAAACGCTGCCCCCTCGGTTCCTTCCATCTTTCCTAATAAGTCATCTTCCTCACCCGTGGTAATTTCTCTCACTTTTCCCTGGACCGCCTCCAGCTGGCCTTGATTTATGCAGCAGGGAGATGCCCATCGGCAGCATGCAGGGGCTCCATGTGAAAGGGGCCTCAGTTCAGTGGGGATATTTGAGCTGAGCTTAGGGCTGTGGGTCTCAGACTTTAGTGAACATCAGAATCTCCTGGCAATGCGGTTTTCTAGGCTTCAGGTCTTCTGATCAGGGGCTGCCACAGAGTCCAGGAATCTGAACATTTAATGAGTCGCACGTAGGCTTCTGAGGCAGTATTCTTGAGAGTGTTCTAGGGGTCTAGGCCTCATACCTCTAGGCCTCAGTGTTCTAGAGACAATGCCTTTAGATCAAGTTGAGAACCACCGCCTCTTTCACTCAATCTCTCCTTCATTCATTCATCCAGCCAATCTGCAAACCCTCACTGAGCACCCACCTACAGCCAGCAGTGCACTGAGAATAAAAAGATGAGCCAGACTCCGACTCTCCCCTTGCCAAATGCATGGTAGAATTTGGGAGCTTACAACTTTATATCTAATAGAACGAGGCATGAAAGCAGCAGGTTAAAGAGGAGATGACTCAGACTTTGGAATGAGATGGTCTGCTCACTAACTTAGAGGCTGTGATGGTTAATACTGAGTGTCAACTTGACTGGATTCAAGGATACGCAGTATTGATCGTGGGTGTGTCTGTGAGGGTGTTGCAAAAGGAGATTAACATTGGAACCAGTGGGCTGGGAAAGGCAGATCCACACTTAATCTGGGTGGGCACAATCTATTCAGGCGTCAGTGCAGCTAGAATACAAGCAGGCAGAAAAATGTGAAAAGAGAGACTGGCCTAGCCTCCCAGCCTACGTCTTCCTCCCGTGCTGGATGCTTCCTGCCCTCGAACACTGGACTCCAAGTTCTTCAGTTTTGGAACTTGGACTGGCTCTCAGCCTGCAGACGGCCTATTGTGGGACCTTGTGATCATGTGAGTTAATACTTAATAAACTCTCCTTTATATGTATATTTATGCCATTAGTTCTGTCCCTCTAGAGAACCCTGACTGATACAGTGACCCTAGGAAAAAAGCTAAGGCTTGCTCTCCTGTGCTGTTATTACAATGGTAACAATCACAGAGTGTGCTGCTAGGGGCTATCAGGAAGATTAAACCGGGTCATGGACGGGAAGCTGTTGGTCGATGCCTGGTACACAGCAGTTTTCAACAAACAGTAGTAAATTCGCTTTAGGTTGAATTTGCTTTTGATATTTAGAATATCCTCTTTAATCATCCAAGTCATATCACTGCAAGAAAAAAATAGTTCCACACTTTGCTTTTTGTATTTCTTTTCAGATCAAGGGTACATTTTCCCCGGATGCCGTGGGCTGGGACATGACTAATCCTTCTCTAAACAGGTCCATGGCCATGTCCTCTCTTAGGTGTGTGGCTGAGAACTCAGGCCCTGCGCCGGGTGGGTTTGAATCTGGTTCCAGCTGTGTGGCCACGGGTAAACCACTTCACCTCTCTGAGCCTAAAGACAGTATGGACACCATAGGTCGGTTGAGATGTCATATACAGTTAGATCGGCAAAGGTTATCCAGGCACATTTTCAGCAGTCGTGAACTATTAGCAACAACTCGTCATTCCCTGAGTGGCTATTTACGGAGCACCCACAATCTGCCACACGTCGGACTTTACACCAGAGACAGCAGTTCATTCAAAAACAGGCCCAACCGTAAGTAAACAAATACATACATAGATATGTCAGGGTGCTGCGTACCAGGACGCAAACTAAAGCGGGGAAAGGGATAGAGTGTGATGGAGGTGTGGGGTATTTAACTAGGACCCATGCGATGGGGGCGTTTCACTAGGATGCTGCAGGAAGGCCTCGTTGCAAATGTGCTGCTTGAGCAGAGCCCTGAGTGAAGGTGGGGAAAAGGCAAGCCTATCTGGGCTGTCTCCCGACCGGGGCTGGGTGGCGGGAGAGATGGGGACTGTAGCCCTGCATTGGCAGCAGGTGGCACCCATGGTGGGGTGTTCTTCCCAGCTCCCAGCCTCCCTCCTCCTGCTTGTGCTCCCTTTTGGCAACCCCAAGAGGCTCAGAATGTCTTTGGCCACTGCTTCTCCCTGGGGCCAGGCTGTCTCCCCAAGAAGGAGTCCAGTCTTCCCTGTGGAGCTATGACAGTATTCCCTGGGAACACAGGCGCAGAGACACCCAGGAGTTAACAAAGGCACTGAACTATTTAGCTTAATCTCTGACTTCTCTCTCTTGACCTCTCCTCCAACCAAGTAGATAAATGGCCTCGCTCTGTTCAGTGCTTCGCTCGGGTCACAATAAATCAGCTGGCTGTGTATGTGTGCACGCTTGCTCTCCCAAGCTCAGCCCAGCCTTCCTGTGATAAACCACCAGTATTTATTCCAGCCTGTCCCGTGTGTGTCCTGGAAACAAATGATTCGGGGTTGGGGTGTGTTTTCGGGTTCATGCTCTGCTCTTCTTATCCCCCAGAGTTTGACAGAACTAAGCCAAGCCAGAGTTACACTGACACACAAAAATGACGCAGGCTAAATCACAAGTTTCATGATCCCCATCCCAAAGGCAAGCCCCTCTTCCTCGAGTGAGGTTACCTAATGTGTGTCAGGGGACTCTCCAGAGTGCAGACAGCAAGCAAGCCCCATCCTGCCCTAGAAGAGCTTGCAGGCCGGTGGGGAGGGCTGACACCTTTCACCTAGGACAGAAGTTGCTAAGGAAATAAGGAGACATCACATTTTCCTGAGTACTCACTCTGCACCAGGAGTTGTTCTAAGATCCCAGTTGGTAGTAATGCATTTAAACCTCAGAGCGGCTCAACATGGTAGAGGTGTGTTCCCAACCACAACACTGCGCTCACACCAGACAGCCTGTGAGGGCCATGGGAGCCAGACTGGGTACAACCCAGCGGCCTGGGGTCAGGTGTCTGCAGCTTCCCAGAGAAGAACACACTTGATTGAGCCTGGCTGGGGTAAAGAAGCCCCTGACAAGTGGGAAATAATTTCAGGCAGAAGGACCAGCGTGAGCCACGAAAGGCACGTGTGGTCCTGGGGTTGGTACACACAACCAACCCCAGGTCCTATTATCGGGCCCGTTTTCAGAGATCAGTGAGGTTGAGCAAGTTGCTCAGGAACACACAGGAGACCTGTTCAGATTTCCACTGCTGGTCACTTACCACTAGGTCAACCGCCTCCAGACAGTGCTGGTCACAGCCGCACATTACATGGGGCCTCTTGGAGGGCTCGTTCTCATCCCAGATGTCAGGAGGCATGGCCCAGAAGGTGCAGGGCCCTGAGATCTGTGCTCAGCGGCTTGCACTGGAGGCTGAGTAGGCCAGTTGTAAGCAGGCTCTGGAGGCTATGGCCCCAGTAGCCCTCGTGACTTAGCAGAAAAACCACAGGCTGCACCAGCCACTCAGATCCAGACCCCACACCAGGGGACCCTGAGAGAGGGCAGGATGTGCCTCTGGACTCCCAGACACCCACCTCCCAAGACAGTCCTCCAGGGGGCCATTAATCCACACTGCCTTTCCTTCTTCCTCTAGGACCTCTGCCCTCAAGAGGGACTTTTTTGTGAGAGAACAGAGCTGCTGTACCCCACCCAGTCCCCCTTCCACACAGGGGAAGCAGGGCTCAGACCACAGGGAGGGTTGGAGAAGGGGGAGCTTGGAGGCTGTTGGAATGAACTGGGCTGGGGGTGGAGGGCACTCCTGTATAGGAGAACTCGAGACCTCCACGGGCTGGGGCGGGAGGCAGGCAGGCTACTTGGCGCGGTCATGTTTCAGAGCTTCGGCTTCCTCACCTGTAACCTGGGGACAGTGGCCATTCCTTGAGGCACCCCAGGAGGGGAGAATGAAGTAGAATATGGAAAGGGCCTCCCGTTGTTCCCGGCACAAGGGGGTTGGGTGGTGGGTCCCCTGGGAGGACCTATTTATTGTTAGTATGAGCCACGATAGCAATCATCCAGCAATGACTTCTGCGGCACGAGACCAGAATGGCGGACACGGGGTGGAGAAAGGCAGCCCTGGTTGTGCTCAGCCGCACGGGGCTGTTTTCCTTCTGCTGGTGGCTGCGGCTGGGGGCGGAGGGGGCGGGTGAGGGCTGAGCTCAGCTCTTAGCTGGAGATGTCTCAGCATCTGATGTGACACTGCTGTTGTTTTTGGCTTCACATCCAAGACTCTTTCGCGGCTAATTACTCACTGTCTTGGGAGACTGGCCCAGGAGCCTGAGAAAGGAGAGAGGAGAGAGAGAGCCGGTTTCTGTTTTGTAGCCAGTTAAGGAGGCCGCAGTGCTGGGACCTACAGAGCTGGCTGGGAGGAATAAGGTCTTTTGCATGCTCTCAGCTTTATTGAGATATAATCTAGGTACAATAAAATTCACAGTTCGGATAAACCTACTAAAAACCTACAAAACCCATAAAACCAAAAAATCACCACCCCTTCAAGATTTAGAATATCTCCAGTAACATTTCTTCTTGCCCCATCTGTCAATATCTACACTGCCCTAACTGATCACTAACCTGCCTTCTGTCACTGTGTGTTGATTTCACCTTTTCTAAAATTTTATATAAATGGAATCACCCGGGATGGACTCTTTTGCATCAGACTACTTTCATGTGACGAAATGTTTCTGAGATTCATCTATGTCATTAAGTGTATCACGGGGTCCATTCTTTTTTTCTTTTTTTTTTTTTTGAGACAGAGTCTTGCTCTATCGCCCAGTCTGGAGTGCAGTGGTGCAATCTCAGCTCACTGCAAATGCTACCTCTCAGGTTCAAGCAATTCTCCTGTCTCAGCCTCCCGAGTAGCTGGGATCACAGGTGTGTACCACCACACCCAGCTAATTTCTGTATTCTTAGTAGAGATAGGATTTCACTGGGTTGGCCAGGCTGGTCTCGAACTCCTGACCTCAGGTGATCCACCTGCCTGGGACTCCTAAAGCGCTGAGATTACAGGCATGAGCCACCATGCCTGGACGGGTACAGTCCTTTTTAGTGCCAAGTTGTACTGAATTTATGTGGACACTACACAATTAATTTATCCATTCATTTTCTAATAACCATTTTAGGTTGTTCCCAGTCTTTGGGTGAACATATGTTCTCATTTCTCCTGAGTAAATACCAGGAGAGTAAACATCAGTGGAGTTACTGGTGCATATTATAAATATATGTTTAGTTTTTAAGGAACTCCCAGACTTTTTCCCAAAGAGGTTGTACCCTTTTACATTCCCATCAGCAATGTCTAAGCGTTCTAGCTACTCCATATCCTTGCCATCACTTGATATTGGAACTCTTTTAAATTTTAGCCATGTGGTTAGTAGGGGGTGGTATCTTACTGTGATTTCAATTTGCATTTCTCTGGTGATTGATAATGTTAAGTGTCTTTTCACAGGCTTGCATCTCTTACGGGATTTTGAAAATGAAATGTGGGAAGCCTTGAACCAAGGCCTTGACATTCCCATGAGAAGACCTTGGAAATTTGGAAGGGGCTTAGAGGATCATGTGCCACTATCCCTACCTCTCCTAACTTTTAAAACTGGAATGGTTTATTACATGAGTAATATACATAAATGCATTCATCTTGGAAGAATAGGAAAAATGTCTTATGTAAGACTTGAGACTCCCATGACTGCACTGAGGGATCCCTATATGACCGCTTCTCAGAGATTCTTCTTTATTTTTATTTTTTTGAGACAGGGTCTTGCTCTATGGCCCAGGCTGGAGTGTAGTGGTGTGATCATAGCTCACTGCAACCTCCACCTCCCAGGCTCAAGTGATCCTCCCACCTCAGCCTCCCAAGTAGCTGGGAACACAAATGCTTGCCACCATGTCCAACTAATTTTTATGGGGTTTTTTTTTGGAGGTGGGGTTTTGCCATGTTGCCCAGACTAGTCTTGTACCCCTGAGCTCAAGCGATCCACCTGCCTCAGCCTCCCAAAGTGCTGGGATTACAGACGTGAGCCACCACGCCTGGTCCCTTCTTTATATTTGCAGACATGTCCCCCCATCACAAATATCTAGTATGTGTTTTCTTGGGTGTGTTCTTACATGCATGCTAAAATGCTGCTTGCTTTTCCCAATCATCAAACTCTCTTAGAGGTCTTGCCATGTCAGTACATGTTGATCTGCCTTGTTCTTTTGGTTGCTTAGAATTCCATTGTAAGGATGAATCATAGTTAATGAATCAATTTTCCTACTGCTGGATACTTAAGTTTGCTTGTGGTGTTTCGTTGTTGCAATGGTGCAGAAAACAGCCTTGTCCTTGCTTTTTTTGCTGATATGTGTGTGTTTCTCAAGGCTGATTCCAAGGAACGGAAACATCAAGTTTTTGTATCAGTTATCTATTGCCACAACAATGCTGTGTCACAAACAACTCAAGAGTTAATGACTTAAAACAACAATCATTTATTCTCATCAGTCAACTGGTTGGTTGGGTAGTTCTGCTGATCTGACCTCAGCTTAACCGATCATAGCTGAGTGTTACTTATGTGTTCAGGACTGGCTGGCGGGTCAGCCGGGGGCTGGCTGGTCTTGGATGGCCTTAGCTGGGAAACTCATCTCTGTTTTATATAGCCTCTCTTCCTCAACCAGACTGGCTTGGGTTCATTCTCGTGGTGGGTGCAGGGGCCTGAGAAAGAGTGAACTTACTCAGGGCTTCTTGCAGTCTAGACTTAGAACTGGCTCGCCATCACTCATGCTCCATTCTATCAGCAGGTCAAGAGGCCACGCAGATTTAACAGGTGGGAAAATAAAATCCACTACAGTCTCTGCCTCCTGGGCTCAAGTAATCCTCCCACCCCAGCCTCCCGAGTAGATGGGACCACAGGTGCCTGCTGCCACACTTGGCTAATTTTTAATTTTTTTTTTTTTTTTTTTTTTAAGAGAGGAGGTCTCACTATATTGCTCAGGCTGGAAAACTCACTTCTTGATAGGAAGAGTGGTAAGTCACATTGCAAAGGGTATGAACACTGGGAGGGGAGGCATTGGGGCCATTTTTTGCAATCTACCACAGTTTTTGAATATGTACATTTTCCATTTTATTGGATGCTGCCAAATTGCTCTCCTAAATGGCTGCTCCAGTCTACACCCCATGGACAGTGGGCAGGAAGGATCGTTTCCCTATAATGTGTCATGTATAGAGTCTGTTCACTTCACCAGCATGCGGGCCAGATCTGTGATTCTCCAGCCTAGTGCAAGAGTTCATAGGAATACAGGAGAAGTGAAATGCATCCTCCAAGAGGATTCATTTTCCTCATCTTTATGGAGGCAAAAACTCATGTCTAAAAGTTAAAACAAACATGGACATAAGCAAAATTCATATGACATTTTAAAGGTAAACTATAAGATTTCAAAGAGATGTCTTACTAGCAAGGCCAGCTGCTTCAGACTTGACATTGTATGCTCAGAACATCTGCATTTGCTCATTTGTGTGCCCAGCTAATACTCAGAGATTGCCTCCAGCATACCAGGTATCTCCTCATACGGGGTCATAGCAGTAGGTATGAGAGTCAAGGCCTCTGTCATCTTGGAGCTAAACATTTAGGGGGAGGAAAGAGATTAATAATTTCAGAAAGCAATAAATGGAGTGAAGAAAATAAAACAGGATGATATGATAGAGAGCCACCAGGGCTGCCAGCAGTGACCTAGACTAAGGTGTAAGTGAGGATACTGAGGAGGTCAGGGAAGGCAAGTTGAGTAGGTGACATTTGAGCTGAGTCCTAAGTGACAAGAAGCAGACAGCAAAGCTGAAGATCTGAGGAGCTTGGAAGTGTGTACCAGGCGGAGGAAACACAGTGCAAAGGCCCTGGGGTAGGAACAAGTTTGGTGTTGCCTAGCAACAAAGGGGAGGGTGGTGAGGCAGAAGCCCAGGAAGCCCAGCAGAGAAAGGCAGGAGAGGAAGACATAGAGGGTGGCAGAGGCCAGGTGGCTATTGAGCGCTCACTTGTGCCAAGCACTGTGTTAGCTACCTTCACCCTCTTCTGCCCTTGGGATAGAGAAGAAGTTAGTGCACCCTCTGCTGGTCTGCCATGAGCTGGTTAAAATGGATTTACATCACAGACAGCAAGAATGAGGGGAAGGTGGGCATCACTCACACTGACAAGATGGTGGTGACCTCCAGCTGGCACTGACAGGGGAGAGAGTGGACTTCAGGTCATGGTTAAGTCCATGGAATTTGAAAGAAAAGGGATGGGCTCAAAAGCAACCAAGGGGGCTCCAGGAACAGCATTAAAGGCTACTGGGAAGGGGCTGGCTACCCAATGCCAGGTGAACCTGGACATGAAGTCAACCCACCCGGGTTCCACCAGCTGAACACACATGCCCACACTTAACCACTTGAGGAACAGAAAGGAGAGTCCCTGGCCAGCGTAGGCTACCCCCAGCAGCGTCACACTCCAGGGAAGCCCACACCCTTAGCTGCTGTCCAGGAGAAACCTGCCTTCAAAGACTCTGCTACCACAGTCCAGTGGCTCTGGGACCCTGGCAAGTTGCCTCACCTCCCAGATGTGGTTTTCTTAGTATTCTCAGCCTCAGTGAGAAAACTGCCTCCAACCACAAAGGTATCCTACTGTGACTACCCTAGAGGTCTCTGTTCACATTTTGCCTTGGGTCAGTCAGTAAGCTCTTCTTTCTGTCCAGCCACGTTGTCTCTTGTGGGATCAGAAGCCCTGGGTTTGCATGCTGCCTCGGTTTCTCATTAGCTGTGACTCCCTTTCATGGGCCTCAGTATCCCCATCTACATCTATTAAATAAAGAAACTTCCCACTCCCAGATCCTATCAGACAGGAGACCGGCTATCTCCCAAGGGGATTCCAGAACAGTGGGGACAGAGATAAGTTGATGACAACCTCCTCCCCTGTACCCTCCCATCACGTGCAGGGTGGAGTGGGGGGAACAGAGCCAGCAGATGAATGTCCCGGGAGGTTATAAGCCAAATAAACAAGCAAACAAAACACCACAAGCTTTGTATACCCAGCCCTAAAGCACACTAAAGGGTTCCTTTGAGGTTTGTATTGGGGCTGCTGCTGGCAGATAGCCCCACACCATCCCTGAGAGATGAGAGCCCTTTCCTAATCGATTGAGTAAATGCACACTAAGCAGCATGGGCGGTGAACCGACACAAGCTGCGCTCATATAGGTACACGCGGTCTTAGGCAAACACTCGGCTTGTTTGTTCAGGTTCAGACGCTGGCTGAGCACCTGCCATGTGCTGGGGCTTTCACCTACATTGTTTCATTTGATCCGCTCCATGAAAGCTGGGGAGCAGCTTGGCAGCGGGAGATACTCTTGGTTTGTTTGTAAATTTCAACCAGTGACCAGGCAGCGACATACGTGTTTCCTCATTCAAGTCTTCCAACAGCTCTTGGAGGTGAGGGTTTTCATCCCCTGCCGGACAGATGAGGATAAGATGTGACATGCTAAGCTCAATATGAGCGTTATTTCATTTGCTCCCCTCAACGGCCCTATAAAGTGGGTGCTCTTATTAACCCCTGTTGTACCAATAAGGTAATGAGGACTCAGAGTGGTAATGACTTAGCCAAGGCCACCCAGCTAGCAGAGGCAAAAATAGGATTTGAACCCAGCTCTGTGGACATCAGACTTGATGGCTGACTACCCAACTGGGGCTGGGTTTGGGGAAGGAGCCGGCAAGGACAGAATGGGAGAAATAAAGGGTGCAGAGCCCACTGAAGACACAGCACTTCTCTTGAGATCTCTCTCTCTGCAGAGGGATAGGGACATGTCACTTGTGGCGCAGGGGCTTTGCAGGAAGTGAAATCCAGGGATGAGGCAGGCAGCCAGCCTGGGCCTCGTGGGCCCTGCTACACTGATGGCAGCTGGTGGCTTTTCTCTGTCAGTATCTGGCTCTGAGAGTGCTTTAGGAGGACTCAGTGCACCAGCTGTGGGTGACTTCCCAGAGGGCAAGGACAGCTTTGCCGGGATTGCCACTGTCCTGCCCCCGGGAAAGCGGGAGAGCACGGTGGTTCTATCTTTGGCCTGGAACAGGAGGGAATTGGACCTGAATCCCAGCTCTGCCACACCCTAGACAAAGAACTGTCTTCCTGCTTTCCCATCTGTAAAATGGGGCGATCACCAATCCCTCTAAGGTTGGCAGGAAGACGGAATGAGGACTGAATGAGAATGCTGGGGACTGCCACAGGCTCCGTCTGGCCTGGAAGACTTGCTGTCTCTGGGACCTCCTTGCCTCCTGTGGTCTGCCAGGGAACATTCAAACATGGGTTGGGAAAACCCAGATTGTTGGCAGAGAAGGCCCCCACCCTCGCAGAGAAGGCAGCTCACTCCTGCTGAGTGCTTGTGGAGAAGTATGAGTTTCCGAGGGGTGCTGTAGCAGCACGTGACACAGTGAGGGCCCTAAACTGTTCACGCGCATCATCTCACTGCTCTGGAGGCCCGATGCCCGGGATCAGGGTGCAGCCAGGACTGCTTCCTTCTGAGGCGGTGAGACCTGTCCCATGCCTCTCCCCAAGCATCTGGCAGTTTGCCGGCACTTGGCGTTCCTTGGCCTGTGGACATGTCACCTGACCTTGGCCTTCATCTTCACATCTCCCTGTGTCTGTCTGTCTGTGTCCACATTTCCTCTTTTTATCAGGACACCAGTTGTATTGGGACCTAGTCCACCCTAAAGACCTCATTTTAATTCGGTGACCTCTGTGAAGAGCCTATCTCCAAACATGGGGATCCATTTGGGAATCCTGGGGGTTAGGACTCCAACGTGTAAATGTGGGGACAACACAGTTCAGTTCCCGACAGCTGAGCAGGGAAGGAAATGGCCTCTTCCACCTGCTGTCCTTGGGAAGCTGTAGCGAGGCCAGGCCCCCTTCTGCAGCACCGTCCCCCAGAGGTATCTTCTCCCCATTAAGGGGAAGGTGAGGCACTCTGAGAGGTCGGACGAGCTGCCCCATCGCACCGGTGCAGGGAAGTGGGGCCAGCAGAGCAGGGCTGGGACACTCCACCTCTCTGCAGACATCGCCACTTGGCTTTGCATCTTTGGAAGTTTGTCAAAAGGGGCAGGTGGGCCTGGGTTTTCTGAAACACCTTTCTAAGAAAACGGCCACCAAATTCTCAAGGCCACCTTCCATCACCTGGAACACCTCCAGGAAAGGGCCTAGACATCGTCCATGTGTGTATCGACACCGGCTGGTACTGGGCCTGGTTGGGGAGTGTGAGGAACTCTGGCCTTCAAGTGCCTGTCCTACCTCCTCCTTGCTGTGTGGCTTTGGGCAAGCTGCTTGGGCTCTCTGAGCTTCAGTTTCACAGCTGTTAAAGTGGAGATAGGAATTGCTCCTACTTTCTGATGTTACTATAAGGATGAGCTGAGAGAGTGTGTGAGAAAGCAACTCAGGGCTAGGCACACAGTAACCACTCGGAAAACACTGGCTCTCCTTATGACTGATTATTGCACGGAACGGAGGGATGGATGGAGGGAATGGCTCTTAAGTTGATTGGTTTCCTGGACATTCTCTCCTTTGAGAAATCATGAAACCTGCTTCTGGCATCAGATCCCAATACCAGCCCCATCACCTACTAGATGTGGGTTTTTTTTTTTTAAAGATGGAGTTTCCCTTCTTCGCCCAGGCTGGAGTGCAATGGTGCAATCTTGGCTTGCTGCAACCTCTACCTCCTAGGTTCAAGCAATTCTCCCGCCTCAGCCTCCCCAGTAGCTGGAATTACAGGCATGTGCCACCATGCCTGGCTAATTTTTGTACTTTTAGCAGAGATGGGGTTTCACCCTGTTGGCCAGATTGGTCTTGAACTCCTGACCTCAAGTGATCCACCTGCCTTGGCCTCCCATAGTGCTGGATTAGGCGTGAGCCACTGTGCCCGGCCTATATGTGGTCTTGGGCAGTTACTACCACCCAACCCTCAGCTTTCCACCTGTAAAATGGGGAGAAGAAGAAGCCACCCACAGAGAGTTGATGTGAGAATAAAATAATGCGATGATGTCTGGAATGAGCTTAACCCAGTACCTGGCACGTGGGTGCTCTTGGAAAACACCCACACTATATCGGTGGCCGAACTGGCATTCAGACGAAAGCCACTTTCATCCGCAGGCGGGCTGCCCGCACAGCCACGGGAAGCCACGCCTCCTACTGCAATAGTGTTTCCATGGCAGGCCCAGGAGCATTCTATTTTCAGATGACACTCAGTGACATCTTAACAACGCTGGAGCTAGATAGGACCCGCTGAAACAACATTTTCCCACCAACATCAGAGCCTTGATGGCCCGGGAGGGAGGTATCCCTGGTCCTGGTGCAGCCCTGAGCTGGATTCTAGCTGAACAACAGGTTCGGGCCCTGTGGTCTCTGCAGATGACCTCCTTGACCTCTCCTCTCCCTGTGTGGCTCTGGGCTCACTTTCCACTCAGTTCCCTGACCTGAGCCCCTGGAAGCCACCTGCATGGCCTCTATAGCAGCTCCATTGCACAGAAGCTTCTAGCTGGGTCCAGATGACAAGAGTGTGGCAGGGGCCAGGGCACTGTTGCTGCAGCTGTGTCCCTATAGGGCCTCTGCAGGCTGGCTTCCGCCCAGGCAACACTGCCCACAGCCCAGGGTATGACCGGCTTCCCCAGTGCCCAGCTCTGGGCTTGCACTCTGCCATGCTGATTTCCCTACACTCTGCCCACCTCTTTGAAAATAGCTTCTCAGATGACCCAGCTCGAGTATACCTTAGGTTACCGTTCATATCCTATCTGATGCATTGCCTTCATCCACCACTTCCTCCCTCCCCTCCCTCGCTGCCATCTTCCCTCCCATCCCCCTCCTTTCTTCTTTCCTTTTGCCGTAAATACTGATGGAGCATCTACCCTGTGCCAGGATCTGTTCCACGTGGCACAACAGTGAACGGACAAGGTCCCTGCTGCCCCCGTGGAGCTGGCATTCTCTGGGGAGACAGGTGAAACCTGCAAATAAAGAAACAATTTCAGAGAGTGATGCGTGCTAAGAACTCAAGCAGAGGGGTGGCCAGAGAGGGAGGCAGGGCAGAAGAGGTGCTGGAGAGGGTGGCTGGGGAAGGCCTCTTTGAGGACGTGCCAGCTGGACCAGGACCAGATTCCAGCCATGGGAGGCTCTGGAGGGAGAGCATTTTAGGCTTGGGAACAGCAAGAGCAAAGGGGCTGAGGCTGTCTTGAGCTCAATGAGTCGGAACAGAATAAAGGTCAGTGTACTCTTCACAAAGAGCCATGCCCCTTCCCCGCTGGGTGGGCTTCCTTGCTCCAGGCCAGGTGAATGCTGATTAATCCTCCATCCCCAGCTCCAACATCCACTCCTTCACAGGTGGGGGGCTCTCTCTCCTCTCGTCAACAGCCTCAGGGTCCTCTGCTACTAAGTGCTGGACTGCACTGTCTGCACTGTCACATCACAAGCCGTAGATGCCCATCTCCCACAACGGGACAGGGTGGGAGCTCCTTCCAGTCCAGCTTATACCGAGTTGCCTTTGTGTCTTGAGTTCAACCAGGTGCCCTGGGCCTGGCCCAGGGTGGATGCACAGTCAACATTTATTGGGTTAAATAAATATGCTGATGGAAAATGTCCAGGGAGTTCAAAGGACAGGATGGTCACAAGGAGCAGAAGCAGTCAGGGAAGCCTTCCTGGAGAAGGTGGGGCTTGACCTGGGCCTTGAAGGAGGGGTATGGTAGGGACCAGTGAGGGAGTTCCCAGTAGTGGGAATGGCATGTGCAAAGGCCCAGAGGATGGATCAGGGGCCAGGAGAAGCTAGGGAGATAAGTTAGAAGGAGAAGGTAAGCCCCTTCTAAGCCTCAGTCTCCCCATGTGGAAATTGGGATAATAATCTCGCCTACATTAAATGAGATTGTACACATGTGGCACTTGGTGTGTTATAGACCTGGTCCATGGGGGGTTACCAGCAAATAACATGGAGTGAGCTGGTGTCACCCCAGCAAGTGCAGGACCCCAGGTCCTGAGCCCATCTCCACATGTGCCTGAGTCAGACTCTTGCTTCTCAGGAGCTCAAACTGCCCAGCTTCCTGGATCTGACTGAGCTCAAAACCAGCAGGCTCCTGACCCTCCTTCCCTAATCCAGCCCCCATCCACACTCTCAGAAATTCCCAGCCTCCAAGCCCATCCTGCTGTGGGACATGCTGATCTCAACAAGTTTTCCCCAACAATACGTAGCAGGAGAGAGGTCCTCCCAGGCCTGCTAGACTGGATTCAGTAGTGGATGAGAACTCTCACAGCTGAGCTTGGAAACATTGCAGGACGCTGGGGTGGCTTACTCACCCAGCACTGTACAGCACTTAGAGCTCACCAGATTGTAGGGCCTGCAAAAATGTTTTGATTTACTATAAAATCATAAGAAAAGCTTAATATAATGTACTCATCTCTATACCAATGCATTCATAATTTTCAATATTTTTTTCTGGAATAAGGGGCCATGGAGACAACAGCCTAGGGCCCACACATGTCATATCAGAGCCCTGCCCATTGGAGGGCACGGGCAAACTGGGGGGGGGACGTGGAAACTGAGGCTCAGACCTGATGACCCAAGGTCACACAGCATCTTAGTGTTGGAGCTGAGATTTGAACCCAGGACAACCTGGCTCCTAAAATCCTTGATGGTGGGTTTTCTTCAGATGGTCTATCAAACCGACATGTTCCAGTCTTCTTTGAGGCCTCAGATGTTCTGACTCCAGTGATCAGGAGGCAGTAGATGTCCCTTCCCCACCACCCACCCATGCACACAGGAGACTGCCCCCCTCACACCACAGGCATCCTAATGGGGAGAGCTGGGAAGAGTTTCTGGAGCATCTGGTCTACTCAGCTCACCACACAGCCGGGACTCGGAGGCTCCACATGGGGAGCTGCTCTCGTGGTGCTGGGGGTGGGGTGGGATTGAGGCTACCCATCACCCAGTGCTCCCTTCCACCCCCCACCACCTCGTTTACATTGAGTCTGAGCTAGACAAGAATCTGATGTTGTCCAGATGGAAAAGTCCTCCTGATTTTGGCTGAAAAGCTCCTTGCTGAGGGAACTGTTCGAGGCAGGTGTACTACAGCCCAAGCCCTGCTGGAAACACTCACCGGGGTCAGAGATCTGCTTTCTCTCCTGCCCCCTCCCGCCCCGTCCCACCTGTCTCCGTCAGAGCTGCAGGAGCCAGCCCAGAGGCCAAGCCCCATCAGTCCTGTTTTTCTGAGGGAAGGTGGTGGGTTAACTGTGTTCATTTAAGGGCAGGCTGTCATCCTGGACAGTGACTGGGGAGACTTCTCAGCAGCACCCTGGCCTGAAGACACCTCCCTCTTGAGTGCCTAAAATCCCACCATCTGGGCTCGATTCAAAGCAGAAAGGTTGTTTACTGGGCACTTCCTTTAAAGGAAAAGAAGTGAATGACTCTGTCAAGATCATCTTTCCCTGTGGCCACGTGCCTGGGCAATATGGGGACTCTGGGGTTCTGGCAGGGAGTTTGGAGAGGGGGAGGCGATGTCATCACCGCTTTGGCCCTATATGCCCCTTTAGGGTCAACAGCCTTGACCCGTCCTGTCCAGGGAGGCAGGAGAGCTTTGTAGTTAAGAATACAGGCCAACTTGGTCACAGTCCTCACTGTGTCTGTGAGTCCCTTCCATCTGTCAAATGGAGATAAAAATTTTCTAGAAATATTTTGAAAATATTCAGCCAGTACATTTTCTTCTCTTTTCCCTGTGAAAGGGAAGAAGGAGGGAAAGATGGAAGGAAGGAGGGAAAAGAGGAGAAAGGAAGGAGGACGAGAGGGAGGGAAGGAGGGAAGGATGAAGTGAAGAAAAGGATGGAAGGAAGAGGGAAAAGGAGGGGGGAAGGAAGGGAAAGAGGGAAGGATGGAAGGAAAGAGGGAGGGAGGGATGGAAAAAAGGAAGAGGGAGGGAGGCTGGAGGGAAGTAAGAGAAGGAAGGAAAGAGGGAAGGAAGGAGAGAAAGAAGGAGGAAAAGAGGGAAGGAAGGAGGGAAGGAGGGAAAGATGGAAGGAAGGAGGGAGGGAGAGAAAAGGAAGGGAAGGTGGGGAGAAAAAGATCCCTAAATATGGAGCTTGTCCCTTGCTCCTAGGGAGGAAGGGGGATTTATGAGAATGACCCAATTTAACAGGAAGCAGAAAAAGAAGCCCTCCCAATTCCAAGCTGGTTGAGCATTTGTGAGTGAGGGACATTTCCTAAACATAGGAGTGAGAGATCAGGAGGAGTTTACTCACACAAATACATACGCTGTACAATGCTGGAGTGCCCTCCTGAAAGGGACTTTGAGCCAGCACTGCAGCGCTTCCGCCCTGGCCCTCGTTCTCTCTGGCCCTCTCCCTGCATTTCCTTTCTCTCTGTCCCCTGCCCATCTCTTTCCTTCTCCCCTTGCAGAGCCCAGCACCTCTGGGCTGTGTCTCCCGGCACGGCGCCGTGTGTGTTACCTGCACCTTCAGAGTCTCACTCAGTGCACTGTGAGGTCATCCTGTGAGCCACATCACATCCCTGCCAGGAGGGCGCTGCTCCCATCATCCACACTCTACAGATGAGGACACAGGAGCTCAGAAAGGCAGTCAGTCCTTCCTGGTCTATCTTCTTGCCCATGGGGTCAGGGTCCTGGGAAGGAAGCTTGGAAAACCCTAGGACTCAGGGGTTTCCGCGAGAAGGAGAGCCATCTGTTCCTGCGTGCCTGGCAGCTGAGAGGCAGCACGTTGTGGTGGAAAACAACTATCACTGAACCAGGATTTACACTCAAGTTGGAGCTAATAACCCCCCTGTGGAGAATCTCAGTGAATCTCTATTAAGTGAAACAAGTTGTTTTAATCCCAAAGCTAGCGAGGAACAGAGCCAGGATCTGAGCTTACATCTGCATAATGTCAAAGTTTGTGCTCAACCACAAATATGTTCAAATCGCAGCTCTTCCCCTTGTATGCTGTGTGGCCTTGGACAAGTCATTTGACCTCTCCCTTAGATCCGCCAACTGTGAAATGATAGTAAAGCTTCTGCTGTTTATGCTTATCTAGAGGATTAAATGAGATAATGTCTAAAGTTGTGTTCCTGTGGGAATTCTGGGTGTTACCGCCCTTGTCTCAGCTCCCATGAAGCGATGGTGATGAAAGCTGACATTTGACAGGCACCGCTTCACTTTATCCTCACCACAACCCGATAATGAGAGAACTGAGGGACAGAGAGGGAGGGTCATTTGCCCAGGGGTCACAGAAGCCACACCAGCCAGAGGCCTGGTTGTTCTACGCTTAGCTCCATGCAAAGCTGCTTCCTACATTAAAAAAAAAAAAAGAAAAAAAGTGAATGAAGTTAACCCTTTAAAAGATGCGGCATTAAAACTAGAGGATTTCAGCCCTTTCTGAGAAACAGAGTCAGAGGCAGCCCAGCCATGCAGAGTTGCTTGTTGTCCGCCAGGCTCGTGCTAGGATCTGCTATCTTGGAATTTGCAGCTGTGTGAGAGGGAGTGGGGCTGAGGACAGACAACATGCCGAGACCCAGAAGCACGAGAATAAGGCCAGGTTAGGGGGCTGGGGCGGGGTGTTGTATGAATCCAGGGCAGGGAGGCGTGCATTCTGCCAGGGTTAGGGGCCAGCCGTGTGCACGTTTTTGTTGAAGGGGATGTTGAGGGTCACAGAAAACTAAGATGAGGAAGGTGACAGGTCAGCCCAGTTGGTGGACAAAGAGGGTGGGCACCAGCAAAGGCTCGATAACCAGAGAGCTGATGGAGTGTTTAGGGAACAGCTTGGCTGGGACACAGGCTGCTGGGGCAGGGGTGGGGCGTGGTGATAGGGGGTCTGAATGGAGGCTGGAGATAGATCTTGAGCCCAGGGATCTGTTTTTAATCAGCACCAGGTGCTTCCCATGTGCGTTGTCCAAGGTTTATGCTTTGGGAATAACAGTCTACACCCAGACAACCTGTCCTGGGGCCGCTACTCCAGGGCTGGGAAGGAAAGACGGTGTAACTCTGCCAGGTGTCAGGAAGACCTGGGGACCAGCCGCTGTCTGGCATTGCTGGGGCTGTGCCCTTAGGCGAGTCATTTGCCTCTCTGTGCCCCAGGCTTCTTGTGGGTAACATTGCATTAATATTGAATTTCTAAGAAGGCCGTGAAGATTAGCCCTAAAAAAGATCTGCAAGTCACTTGCATGGTGCTGATTCATAGCAGGTGCAGGAAGGAGCCTTCCTTTCTTTCTTCTTCAGAAGGCGCTACTGTCCCCTCATGTGAGCAAAATCACAGTGACCATTTGAATTAGCCAGGTTGGTTCTATTGTCAGGGACAGAAGCTGACTCAAATCATCTTGAAAGAAAACTGAAGAGGCTTCCGTCAAAGGGCCCAGCAGCGAAGGAAGCACGTGGGTGCCGGCCAACCAGCATTCTGTCTGTCTCTGCTTCTCTTTGCCAATGGCCTATTTCTCCTCCTGCTTCTGTGCCACCTGCAGGAGGCCCTCAGAATTCCCGGCTCAGCTACCCAGGGGAGGGAGAGCCACTGTCTCCTGGTACCTGTAGCTCAGTCCCAGGGAAGCCTCTGATTAGTTGTGCTTGGATCATGTGCCCATTCCTTGGGCCAGTCACACTGGCCAGGGATGCAGTATTTTAAGCAGCCAGGCCTCTGGCCAGGGGAATGCCATCTAGGACCAGGGGAATAAGCAGCCCTTGCTGGCCAGAAAAAAGCCCAAGTGAAACAGCTGAAAGCCCAGAGCCAGCTCAGATGCTTCTTCCTTCCTGTGCATAACCTGCCTCGCACGGCATCTTCCACGCTGCCTCTTGATCATTTGTCTCCACATCATCTTCCTCCAAATGCGAGTTTCTCCAGATGGGACTGGACCCCGCATCTCCACAGCCCCGATGGCTGCTATGGGGCTGGGCACAGAGCAGGGGCTGACACATCTTTTACAGCCAGCGTCCAATGTCCTTTCCACGGCCTCCATCTGAACCCACCCCCTGCTCTCCACCTGCCTATGCCCTGCCTTCTTCTAGGCACTGCTCCTAGGACCGCTGTGTCCTCTGGCTGGTAGGCGGACGCCAGCTCTTTCTTCCTTCTGAGTCCCCAAGGTCTGGCTGGAATCCCAGAGGCTGGCATCCCAGGTCACATGGTTACTTAGCTTCACGGTTGATCCTTCCTTCCCTCCCTCTCTCCCTCCCTCCCCCTCCCTCCCTTTCTTCCTTCCTTCTGCCTTTCTTCCTTCCTTCTGTCTTTCCTTCCTTCCTATCTTTCCTTCCTTCCTTTCTTCCTTCCTTTTCTTCCCTCCCTCCATCATCCCTCTCTCCCTCCCTCTCTTCCTCCCTCCCCTCCTTTCTTTTTTTCTTTCTTTTCTTCTCCATCCCTCCCTTTCCTTGTTCACTAGGAAGTTCAGTGGTCCTTCACAAAATGACTGCCCTATTTTATGTTCATCTTCTCCAACTCTAGCCATGAAGCTGAGGAAGGGAGGGCTGCCGCTGTTTCTGCGGGTTAGGCTGATCCCGCTCACAGCCCCTCTTCCTCTCTGTGGCTGAGCACCCTGAAGCCAAGCTGGCTGCACTAGAGAAAAGAGCTCCTGCTTTTCCCCAAGATCAGTTCCCTGCAGATACCACTGGGGATTTGTTGTCCCCGCTCCCCTCCCCCAGTGGTCCATGCCTCCTTCCAAAGAGACGTTTTTTCTTTTTCTCTTTCCTTTTTCTTCCCCCCTTTTTTTGGGCACTGTTTAAAAGCGAGTAATATAAGTCTCAGATCCCCTCACATCATGTTAATGTTAAAGTACGACTAAAAATAAATTGTGGGTTGCCATAGGAACCCTGGCTGTTGCTAGGTTTAGTCTGTGGGGGATTGGGAGCCCTGCTTTTTCTGGCCCTGCTGGAAGGCGGCCTCTGTGGCTGCCAGAGCACCTGGGAGGGGCCCCCAGGGCACCACCCCACCCCCTAGGTCCCTCGAAAGGTGGCCTCGGAATCAGTGCTCCATTGGGAGCACTGAGATCACACTGGAAGAGGACTGGGTCTCTGCAAAGCCTCCCAAAAGGAGTTTCCAAGAAGGGGGTTGGAGAGGGAGAAAATAAAGTAAGGGAGGTAAAGGGAGAGAAGAAAGGGAGGGAGGGAGGATGGACATGGAGGGGAAGGAAGGGAGAGGGCACAGGCTTGTCTGGGCCTGTCTTCCAGCCAGACCCCCTCCAGGTACCTTTGGACAGACATGCTGGTCCTCCACAACCTTCTTGCTGTGCAGATGTGGAAGCAGAGGCACCGAGAGGGGAGGTAACGCGCCCAGCGGCACACAGCTAGAAAGAGGTGCAGCTGAGCCCCGGACCACAGGCTTTCTGACCCAGCCTGGGCCACAGGGCCTTTTCTGCCCATTTTTTCCCCCTCAGTTCTCTCTGCAGCTGGACCTCTGCTTATCCAGTGGGCCTTGTACCACTCTGGCTCTGTCCATCCCTGTCCCCCGAGTGGACTTCTCAAACTCTGTCTCCTAATCAGGGCACACCGAGGACATGGTATGCCAACCCCCAGCTGTCTCCCATGCACTGTGGGAAGTGCCTGCGTCCCTTCTCAGTCAGCCTTGTTTGCAGCACAGCTTGGGATCAAGACAAATGAGACTTGAGAATCTGTTGACTTAAGAATCAGGCAGACAGGAGTTCAAATCCAGCCCCAGTGCTTGCTGCTGTGTGACTTTGAGCAGTCTCCCAGCCTCTCTGAACTTAAGTTTCTCGTCAGCGTGGATACCTGCCTCAAGGGGTTGCTGTGGTAAGAAGATGCCCGTGGGCCCTGGGCCCTGGGCCTGGCACGTTTGAAGAGCTGGCTGCCGCTGTTATCTGGATGATCTCGCAAAGATTTCTCCATGTCTGCAGCCACAGCGCATGGCACCAGCTCCTGCCCCACAGGGAGTATGTCCCCCAGCCATGTGACCCAGAAATGCACTAGGACACTTGAGTGTTGTGCAAGGAATGGCGAAGAGGTGGGGGACCCTGGCACAAGCCCCAGGCCATGGCCCCCATGTGCATTTCTAGAACTGGCCAGACAGTGCTGTCCAAAGGAGCCGCTGGCAAAGAAAGCAAATGGCAACCAGGGATGAAAGGAGCTGGCCATCACGCAAATGCCATTGTTACAGACTCCTCCCTCCCTCCCACAGATGCTTCCTGGTTGGAGCCTCCGTGCTGGACACAGTGCCAGGGCTCCAGCAAGTGAGAGGACCACTCTGCTTAGTTGTCCATGACATGTGGAATAAACAGAACAAAGACCCAATTAGAAGGGGGTTCCAGATGCCCGCAAGCTCAGAGACTCATCCCCAGCGACACCCGAAGGGCAGAGGGAAGCAGGAGCTCTCAGCTGTGGGGGCAGGCCTTGCATTTTGTCTGTCATAGGCTGGAGCTCATGGGTTCACAGTCCCACTGACTTCAGAGGACCTGGATGGCTCTGTCATCAGGTCGCAGTAGGATCTCCTACCAGCAGGGAGGGTCGTATTTAAGAGATGACTGTTTTCTGGAGGTGGCTTCTGAAGAACAGGAAGGCCTAAAAGAGGAGGGGGAAGGAGGCGCGATGGGGAGGGAGGCAAGGCGGGCTAGGGTGGAGGTGGCAGCTTTAGGCTTGTCCATGCAGAGTCAGCCTACTCCATGATTCAGATGCCGATGAGAGGATGGGGTGAGGTCAGAGACCAAGTGGGACTCCAGGGGCCCAGGATGAGTGGGAGAGGACTTACAACTACAAGAGAAAAAGAACACAAAGGGGCCAGGTGCGGCGGCTCGTGCCTGTAATCCCAGCACTTTGGGGGGCTGAGGCAGGAGGATCGCTTGAGGTCAGGACTCTGAGACCAGCCCGACCAACCCTGTCTCTACTAAAAATACAAAATTAGCCGGATGTGGTGGCGCACACCTGTCATCCCAGCTACTCAGGAGGCTGAGGCAGGAGAACCACTTGAATCCAGGAGGCGGAGGTTGCAGTGAGCTGAGATTGCGCCATTACACTCCAGCCTGGGCAATAAGAGGGAAACTCAGCTCAAAAAAAAAAGAACACAAACGATGACCAGCTCCCAGAAGGGTCAGCCTTCCTCGCAGCTGGGCTGCCCTGCCCTCATCCACAGCTTGGCCCTGAGAGAGAGCTACAGAAAGGCCGGCTCTATTCAGACAAGAAGAGTTGTTTGAGGGGGAAGTTTGAACAAATATTGTGCTTGGTGCTTTGCAAATAATACCTCATTTTAACCACATTAATGTGAAACGAGTAATATTGTTACCCCACTTTATAGATGGGGAATCTGAGGCTCAGAGAGGTTGAGTGACTGCCTGAGGTCACACAGCTATCCAAAAAGTCTCTAACACTGTACTCTTTTCTATGACATCATCTTTGTATTGTATAAGAAAGAACTTGGCAAGGGGGCCAAGGGAAAGGGAAGGAGCATTTACTGATCACCTACCAGGAAAGCCAGGAGCTTTCCTGATTTAAGGGGCATATCCTCACTTTACAGATGGGAAACGGAAGTCCCAGAGAGACAAAGAAGTGGGACAACGAGCCAGAACTGTGTCTTTTTCAACTGCACATCCCCAGCACAGAGCCCAGTGCCAGGTACACAGAAGGGGATTGTGTGTGTCTGTGGGCCCAAACTTGGGGGCCAGGGTGAGTCAGATTCTTGAATCTACAGAGGATCACAGCTGCCTTATTGGTAGTGAGATGCTTACTTTGAGAAGAGATCAAGGCTCCTGCATGAAGCATGGTAGAAAGAAAAGGACCCTCCAGGAGCAGTTTTCCGTGTCAGTTTTTAAGTTCAACCATCACCCATCAGCCCACCACTCATACTCACACTTAACACTTACCTTTTATTATCTCCTTTTTAAAACTTACTTAAATCCATCCTCATTCTAAACTGTATCTTGAAAGCAGGTATATGACAGGCTAGTCATGTGATTTTTCTAATGTGTCTTAAAATTAATGCATACATTTAAATGTTTAAAGAAAAGGTTTCTCTTTCCCCTAAAATCCTGTCATGGTCCACACCTGGGGAGTGCTGTCCTAGAGGCCACCAAGGGTCCTTCAATCCCTGAAGTCTGGGACTGAGGCATAAACGGAGCTGGAGGGTGGGGTGCTCCAACCTGTGCAGATCACGCAGGGCCTGGGATCCAAAGGCAGACAGTTACCCCCAACACACTCACTTTGGCTCTGTCGGTCCCAGGGAGATGGGGATTTGCTGAGAAATACACAGAAGATCATGGGGACGCTCACACCTGGCGGAGTCCTGCCAATGGGGATGGGGTTAGCTTTGAGGCGCCTCCGGGGGTGGTCAATGTCCCCTCTTCTGCCCCACCTGGGGGATGGGCAGGTTGAGTTCTCCCTACTGGAGTCTGGCTCCCCCTCATTTTCTTCCTCTCCTCCTTACTCTCTGCCCTTTTTCCTCGTGGCTTCTGCCTCCTTGTGGCTTACTCGTGGCCCGTCATGGCCCCCAGCCTCTACTCTGGAACTTCATGGCTCTGCTCCTGCTTCTTCCAGCTCAAGGCCTCTGCACCTCCAATTCCTCCATTCTCAAGGCCTCTGCACCTCCAATTACTCCAGCTCGAGGCCTCTGCACCCCCAGTTCCTCCAGCTCGAGGCCTCTGCACCCCCAGTTCCTCTAGTTCGAGGCCTCTGCACCCCCACTTCCTCCAGCTTGAGGCCTCTGCACCCCTACTTCCTCCAGCTACAAGACTCCGCCTCTCCAATTCCAGGTCTGGAGAGCAGGATTTGCACCAGCCAGCCCTTTCTTGCTGGAGTCAGTCCCCACCATGACCTGCAAGGAAGGGATGGAGAGGAAGTGACGCTGGCACACAGCTTCTGTGTCTGACAACCCCAGTACAGCCTTCCAAATGAAACAACACGGGGGCCGATGGTGGCACCTAGAACTCTGCTCTGCCTCCATGGGCCAAAAGCCCTACCTGGGAGTTGTCAGAAACTTCTGGCAGACAGAACACGTGAAGGCAGACAGAGACATTTGCAACCCTGCTGTTCTCCCAGCCAAGGACCACCCAACCTGGAGGATGTCAGATACCGTGGGAATTGGTCACCCACAAGCAGATGACCAAGGCGGAGCTCTGTCTGGCTGCCCTATGCCATCCGCCCCACTCCCTCCATCCCCAAGTGCTGCGAAGTGGGGCTGGGATAAAGTGCTGGGCTCTGAGCAGTGACACCAGTGCTCTTGGCACAGTCTGACTAGCTTCCAGATGCCTGCCTGGAGAATAGGAGACTGGCCCCTCCTCTCCCCTAGTGTGGGGTAGCAGCCTGCCAGCTGGACCCCGGCTTTCAGAGCAGGTACCCCATCCCTAGAGCCCTCAGTGATCCTCCCAATCCACACCTTATCATTCCCCAACCTGACCCTTCTAGTAGCTGCCTGGGAGCCCACGGACTCACAGCCATGTCATAGGGGCATGAGAGCCAAAGGCCTCTGTGGCCTGGCCTGCCTAGCTCTCCACCTGTACACGCCCAGCTCCCATGTGACACACCAGCAACACTGACCTGCTTAGCTTTTCGCACACCCCATGCGGTTCTGGCCTGAAGCCTTTGTTTTTGTTGTGCCTCTGCCTGCTTCTCAGACACCTAGAAGGGCGTCTCCACTTCCCTGTCCCTGCTTCCACCAACCCTTGCTTCTCTCTAAGACTTGGCATTGGCACCCCCTATGGAAGGGGGGTCCTGTCATCCTCCGGGAAGCCTCCAAGGTCTTTCATGATGCTTCCCTGTCACCCCCCACTGTGCCATCTGCCATGTCACTGGCTTTGAGGGACGCCTGTCTCCCCAGCTGCTCCTGGAGAGCAGGGGCTTTGTCTGCAGCATCTGAGTCCCTGGTGGCCAGGGCAGGGTGCAGAGCACAGTTGGGTCCTAAGATATTTTAACCCTAATCTTCTGCAAGGGGACAGTAAACACATCCTCTCCCTGGGTGCAGGGTTTGGAGGTTTCTCTTTTAGGCACAGAAGTGGTGAGACATTTCCTTTGCCAAGCTCTCACTGGGTTCCCTTGAAGCCTGGGAACTTGTCTCAGGTCCTCTTGGAAGGTCTGTATAGTTTTGGGGGTTTCTATCTTGGTAGTGATAGGTTAAATAGATGCGAAATTCAGAGATTCAGCCATTCCAAAGAGGCCACAAGATATCTAAACCTGGAAATTTGCATGCTGAGACCATGCCCACAAGGTCCGGCCGGGCCTGCTGTTGAGGTCAGAGAAGCCCTCAGAAAGGGTCCTCAGCGTAGCTGAACCTCTCGATTTCGATTTCTTGGGTTTTGTTTGTTTATTTGTTTGTTGTTTGAGGCAGGGTCTGGCTCTGTTGCCCAGGCTGAAGTGTTGTGGTGTGATCTCAGCTTACTGCAACCTCTGTGCTTCCTGGGCTCAAGCCATCCTTCTACCTCAGCCTCCCTAGTAGCTGGGATTATAGATGCATGCCACCATGCCCAGCTAACTTCTGTATTTTTTTGTAGAGATGGGGTTGCCCAGGCTGGTCTCGAATTCCTGAGTTTAAGCAATCTGCCCATCTTGGCCTCCCGAAGTGCTGGGATTACAGGCGTGAACCACCTTGCCTGGCCCTAGTTTCTATTTCTCAAACACCATGATGGGAATTCCTGGCTCCCAGCAACTTTTCTCAAAGGCCCTCTTTCCTCCTCTATCTGTTGTCTCCATACCCTGCAGGTCCCTCCGCCTCCCCTGTTCTCCCAAATTCATATCATCGACACCCCAAAAGAACTGGGGATAGTAGATCCTTCCTAGGAGAGAAGGGGAAGAACCCGAGTGCCCCTTTCAGTTCAGGGCCCAGACAACAGATGGGACAAAAAACTCCAGTCTCCCAAGGAGGGGTCAGCGCAGCGACTCTTTGCAGTGGTGCTGAAAATCACAGAGACCACCTTAGGCCTGAAGGGAAGAGCGGAGGGAGTAACTGACCTGAATCTAGAGGTTGTTGGAAACCGAGGAAATAAAAGCTTGACCTCTCTCTCCTCCATGCTTCCCTCCGGCCACCAGCACTGCCCACTGGGCAATCCGACTGGAAGCTAAAGGGGAGAACAGCGTGGCGTTGAGCAGGGTGGGGAGGGACGGGGATCTGGAGACACAAAGACAGGACATCCAAGCCAGGGCGCTCTTTAGTGGCCAGGGGAAGGGAAAGGCCAGGACACTTAGACCATCATTTTTGCTTGGAGCAAGCAATGAAGAATAAACAAACACAAGGAAACAATTTTTGATAATAATAAGTTTAACTTTTTTATAATGTATTACCTTCTTAAAAAAGGAAGAGTAACCAAGTCCAAGGACATGCCTCAGAAAGTTCTGGATGATTATACCACACGTCAGGCAGCTGATAGGAACCCGAAGAGGGGTTTTTGGAGCAAGTACAAGCCACCTACCCGGCACCAAAGAAACCCATTAACTGATGAGATGCTGTCTACTTTTCTTTCACTAACATATCCTAATCCAAGGTCTCAATCTCCAGATTTGCACAACGAAATGAAAATGATTAATGCGATCTGCTGCAATTGTTTTCAAGCTTCATATTCTGCCTAGAATTGTTCAGGGAAATGTACTGTAATTGCATTTTAAACCATGACATGAAAGAAAGGGTCTGGGGCCAGACAGCCAGAGTGTGGGAGAAGCTCCATCCTGGAGACCAATCAGAAGCCAAGAAGGAGACCTCTGGGTGGGAGGACTTTGGGAGAGATTTTCAACAAGTGAGGTTAATGAGGGTAGGTGGGAGAGAGGGCCTGGGGGAGGGTCTCACCCCAGAAGCCCTTGTAAGCCCTTCCAAAGGAACCCAGAGCTGCTGGGGAGAAGCAGAGGCTTTATTATCTGGCACACAGTAGGAACTTAAACACAGTTCCAAAAAGCAAATGAAATTAGGCAAAAACTGATCAAAATTTTATTTCTCAAAATGTATTGTTCAAACTACTAGTCCCATGAGGTACCTTTGGAAAAGAGGATTTCATGGTCAAATATCGTGGGGAAGAATCTAATGTAAGTCATGGAGCTCATTAAGTCATTGAAGAAGCTGAATGAAAATACACTGAACCAGACGCCACAGTATCCACTTATAGGGCCGGGGCCCGTGGCGTGGATGGCTACTAACATCCTGCGGCATAGCCCTGAGCAGAGCTCCTGGGTGGTGCTCTTGGATTAAGCCAGTGAGGAGGAGGCTTCCTGTGGAGGAGAGAGAACCAGGGCTGCGGTTGTTTTTCCCCATGACCGAACACCAATTAAGTGTATCTTTTTTCTTCTTGGAAGGGTGAGATGGTCATAGGTGGCCCAAATAAGGCTATGTCCAACTCTTCCGCTTCATCTGGCAGGGACAAGTCCAAGATATTTGAAGTTCATTCATACATTCATTCATTCATTCAGCAAACATTTGCTGAGCACCTACTGTGTGCCAGGAACTGTTCTAGGCACTGAATGCATCAGGGCACAAAACAGAGAAAATCCCAGCAGTGGAGGAGCTTACATTCCAAGAGAGTACCATGTCCCTTCCTCCCACAGCATTGGAGTGTTATGTGACACCCCTAAACCCATCCTGCCGCCATCGCTGATTGGGCCAGGGAGGGACACCTGATCCAGGAAGACCCAGTCCAGACACTGGGCTGGGCCAACTCATTTCAGAGCTCAAGCCTTGGAGCCCAGCAACCCGGATTCAAATCCCAACTTCCTTACCCATTAACCAGGTGATCCTGGGCAAGTTAACTCCCCCTAGCTTCAATTTCCTCAAGGTTATTATCCTCATGAGTGAAGATGACAATACAACTTGCCTTGTGAGGTTATTTGGAGAATTAAGTGAGAGAACCCACGTAAAGACCCTGGACCAGTGGCTGGCATGTCACTGGGCCTCCACAACAAGTCTGTGATGGTCATTCTTGCTACCAGATAGGAAGGGGCTGCCTTGGTTGGCTGGGCCTCAAGGACCTGTAAGGCTTAGGAACTAAGGCAGCCACTGGAGGACAGCCATCTGGGGGACCTCATGAGCAAACAGAGGGAGGTGATCTCCAAAGCAAATCAGAAAAAATGGTGATGACGGGAGCGCGGTGGGCCAAGGAGGGACAGAGTGAGCATTCCCTTTGCACCTGACACTTTGTGTCTTCCTTTGTGTCTGATGGTTTTTCCTCTTGAGGCTTGGTGGATCCCCTTGAGTTCCATGGCCTTTCCCAGTCTCCTACTAAATTGTTATTTTGACTGGGTTTTCTGTTCCTTAGAAGCAAGTAGCCCCTGAACAAGCCAAGGCATCCAGAAAACCCTGCTCAAGAGTGTGACCTAATCAGGAAAAAGACAAGTTGTTTACAGCGAACCCAAACTGGAGAACAAACAGGCTTCCTCTGCCCGGGCTTCCCCTCACAAAGGGGGGCTCGGCATCACACCCCCCAGCTCCTGGAGGAGGAAAAGGAAGGAGGCATTTGGAAAGTAGGAGAAAGGCCAACGAGTGGGACCCAGAAGCTCTTCCACCCCACTCTGCCAGGCCGGAGGGAAGACGTCCAAAGCTCATTAGCAAGTCCCAAGAGCCATTTCCTGTGATTCTTCAAGGCTGACTGGGTCACACAGAGGAGCAGAAGACATCTGCTGTTTCTTCCCCTGCTGGAGATAGAGTCCCTCTCGAGCTAAGGATGATAGGCCTGGAATCATTCCAGAAAAGCCTCCCCTCTGTTCCCTCTTCCTGGAAGAAGAGCCAGGGACACGGTGCTCTCCACAGCCCCTCTGAATGGCACTTCCACTGTGCCGAGAGGCCTGGACCAGTGCTGAGACTAGAGAAGGCGAGAGGGCAGGGAGGCCCCTGAGCAGAGGTTGAGCATGTGACGTTGCTGGGGGAGAAGGCAGCAAGAGGGGCTGCAGATGGGGAGTTGACAGGTAAACCCCAAAATGGCATGGGATAAATAGTGGCCTTGAATGCTGTATCGAGGAACAGGGGAATCTCCAAAGGTCTTTAGGAGGGCATGGCGGAGTCTAACCTGAGTTTCAGGTAGGTTGTTTTGGAAGCAGCACAAAGATCTGACCAATGACAATGTGCGGCCTGGTCACAAAGAACAAGAGGCTGGGTATGCAGCTAAGGGCATGGCATCACACGGGGACCCTGACAAAGTTGATGGGGATAGAGGGGTTGACCTAGAGTCCTTCATGTCTCTGCCTGCTCCCCCTGTGCCAGCCACAGCGCTGAGGGCTGGGCCTGCGTGTGGAGCCCAGCTGAGCTTGCAGCCTCGCTAGGGAGCTCCTTCATGACAGGCAGCCTTGGGCTAGAGTGAGAGATCTGTGGGAGACAGGACAGAGACAAAACATCACATGCTGCAGTCATACTTACTCACTCAACAAACACTGCTGCACATCTGGGCCAAGCTCTGAGCAGACACTTCCAGCCCTCCAGGGAGCACCCTTGATCGGGGCGCCCTCCTCTTCCTCCTCCTCTTTCTCTTTTTTAAACCCTTAGCCCTTTCTAGTACGTAAGTAAGACTCGCTCTTTCTATTAATTCCCTGTGGCAGCCGTAACAAATTATAAAAGCTGGGTGGTTTACAGCAGGAATTAATTCTCTCTCCATTCTAGAGAAACTGGACGTGTAAAATCAAGGTGTCATGAGGGCCATGCTCCCTCTGAAGGCCCCAGGAGAGAATCTTTCCTTGCTGCCCTCTTAGCCGTTGGTGTTGCTGGCAAAACTTGGCATCCTTGGCTTGGTGACACGTTGCTCCAATCTCTGCCTCCCTCCTCACACGGCACGCTCCCTGTGTGTCCCTGTGTCTCCCCTCTTCTTACAAGGACACAAGTCATATTGGATCAGCTCCTCGTCGATTTCTATCTTAACCTGATGACGTTGGAAAAGATGACAATTTCCAAGTGAGATCACGCTCACAGGTACTAGAGGTTAGGACTTCCGCCTACCCTTTGAGCACACAATTCTACCCACAAAGACCTGGGTAGGAAACTGTAGGGAATTTTAGGAAAATATACAGATAAGCAAAAGAAAAAAAGAGATAAAAATAAAATTGTTAAAACTTATATGACCCAGAGATAATAACTCTAACCTTTTAGGATGTCTCCTAGTTCTTCCCTCTCTACAAACTGTGCCGTTATTTATGCAAGAATTCAGTTATCTTGTGCACACCATTGGGACCTGCTTATTTCACCCGATGAAATACAGTGTATGTTCTCATTGGTTTTCCAAACCTGGGTTAGATCTTTCCTATTACAACTGAGCTGCACTGTCTATGTGCTCTTCTTGACGCAGAAAATAAGACTGATATAGTCTTAGCCTCGCTTACTGGTCCCCGAGTATATATCTTGTTAATGTCAATCTCATCACTTCCCTATGAGGTCAATATTATTGGCCCCACTTTACAAGTGAAGATATAGATTCAGAGGGGTTAAGTACCTTGTCCCATTTCACGAAGCCAATAAGCAGCACCCTGGAGCTCTGCACCCAGGGCCAGCTAAGGGCAGAGTGGTTTCTTTGTATTATTACCTGAAACTGCCTCCTTTCTTGGAGCTACAGCCTGGGCATTACTCTATCAGGGGTACTATTAAGATTCACCTTGTAGGTCTTGATGGATGTGAATGAAGGAGAATTTGCAGGTGAAAAGGCAGGTGGAGGAGGTGTCATGCTGGGAAGGAAAACACAAAGGTGTTTGCTATAGCAAACAGTGAGGCAGGATGAGGCGGGAGCGGTCAGCTGGGTCCTGCAAGGAATCTGGGCGTTATCCAGAGAGCCATTGGAGCCCCTGGCACTGCCAGCAGAGAAAGAGCTTGTGTTTTGGAGAGTTCATTCCAGCTGCAGGGTGGAAGATGGCTGGGAGAGGTTGGTCAGGGCAGAGAGATTGGGGAGCCAGGGGGCGGGTAAGGGTAGGTGTCAGGTTGGGGTGCGGGTTGACCAGTTGTACAAGGAAAAGCGAGGCTGGGGAAGGTAGAGTGGGACCTGAGGTCTAGCAGCTGCTCTCTGGGTCTTCGGAGGAAGCTGAGGTGCCAGCCTTGCCCTGGGGGCTCTATTTCAGCCCCTGCTGGCCAGAACGACGGCCCTCGTTCTCTTTCTTGGCAGGAGACCTCCTAGGTGGCATCAAGTTAAGCCTCAGGCCTCATTGGTTGGAAGCCTGTCTCCATGTCACAGAAGGCACAGAGATAAGTGATGTGGCAGACGTACTGGAAACACGGGATTCAACACTTAGGGACTGACATAAAGCTGCCCTCTAGAGGGTAGGAGGTGGGGCCCGGGCCCTGCCTCCTGCGCAAGCAGGCTGGGTGGCGGGGGCTGGAGGGAACAAGCCCCCTCTGGGAAGTGGAGGCAGTCTCACCCCTCTCCTTGGTGAGGGCTGATGCCTGGGGTCTGCCCCCCCATGTGAGGACCTAGCCCACACTTCCCTCGTCCCATCCTTCGGGTAAAAAGATGTGCTTGTTTCCTCTAGCTCCCGCCACCCAGTCTTCCTGAGCAGGAGGCAGGGCATAGGCCCTACTTCCCACCCTCGGGAGGGCGGCTTTATGCACACATCAGCGGTGCAGTCCACCCCCAGGAGGCTGCGCTCGGGTCCTCTGTGTTAGCCCGGGAAGTTTGGGCAGAGAATGCTGGGCTCCTGGGTGTCTGGAGTGAGGTCAGAAGTGGGGAGAAGGGGAGTTCTGGGCTCTGGGTTCTGGCTTGGGCAGCTGAATAGACATAGGTGCTGCTTCCAGGTTTTGAAATCCCAGAAAAAGAAAGAGGCAGCTGGAATGAGGGTGATGATGGATTCAGGGTAAGCAGGTTGCCCTGAGGGGTTTGTAGTCACAGGAGACTGAATGAGGAAGCTCACCAGCCCAGTCCAGGCTTAGCTACAGACCCAGAAGGATCCCAGCTGCTGACCCCCACTCCAGAGAGACGAAGGATTCTTTCCAAGCTCCTGAGCCAGTTGTCCCTCCCCTCTCAGGTGCCGACTATAGTTACAGAGCTTGAAGCATGGAGGATGGCCGGCCCTGTCTCCTCTGGTCCCTCCCCTTCCTGGCCTGCCCTATGGAAGGTCTCTGGGGGGCTGAGCCTTCCAAGAAGAGGAAAAAACAAGATGTCTCCATTCTAAGGTCAGGGCAGTTTTCTAAGGAGTATCTGGAGGCAGAGGAGTAGGCAAAGACGTGAAAATATGAAAACTGGTTGGGCCAGAGCATAAAGAACTCTGGAACAGAGATAGGAAGGAAGTGGCCATTGACGGACTGAAGGACTCATTGATTGATTGTAGTAAAATGCACATAACATAAAAATTGCCCTGTCAGCCATTTTAAAGTGTACAGTTCAGTGGCAGTAAAGACAGGCACAATGTCGTACGATGCCCATTATCGAGTTCCAGAACTGTTCATCACCCCAAATGGAAACCCCGTAAGCTACCACTGATTCAGGAGAAGCTATGTGCTGGGCACTGTGCTGTGTGCTTCACTCTCATCCGCTTAGCTAACCCTCCTCCTAGCTTTCAGAGTCTCTTTCGCAGATGAGGGCAATGAAGCTCAGGAAAGAACAAGAACTTGCTGAAAGTCACACAGGTGGTAAATGCCCAGGACAGGATCTGTGCCCAGGTTTGTCCAACTCCAGAGCCCATTCTGTGTGAAGGGGGCAGTTGGAGGATGCTGTGGTTGGGGGGTGAACAATCCAGTTGCTGCTGCTGTCCACTGGGGTGCAGCTGGGTTGATCAGTACGCAGACCCCAGAAAATGGTAGTGGACCTAGCAAGGCGCCCTGCTATGTGGAGGAACTGTCTAGATGAACCAGGGACGCAGGCTGGAGACGGGGCTTAGCTAAGGGAGTGAGGGAGTGGGGCACAGTGCCAGGGCTTATGACCTGTTGAGGGCAACCCCGGTTAGGAGGCGGCAGTAGGGACCAGGGTCCTATCCTCAGGGAAGAGCGCTGACCTCAGCTGTGCAGTGGAGAACCAGCGTCAGAGAGGTCCCCCATGCAAGGCAAGGGGCTGCCAGGGGCACCAGCTGGAGGTGGGGCCTCACTCCAGATCCCCATCCTTTCCCAGCAGGGGTCTGAGTCCAGGCAGGAAGTGCTCATGGCCCTCAAATCTGTGTCTCCTGGGGACTCCGAAAAACTCAAGACTTCATTGGTGTGAAGGCCTCAGATACGCCCATGCAGCAGGAAGTCAGAAAAGCTTTCACCTTTTCTCTTCTCTTTCTTCTACGTGTGTGCATGCAAATACAGTCAGATGTAAAAATGGAATCTTATTATATATCCAGTTTTGCCACCTGTCTTTTTTTTTCTCTACTCAAAAATGTCACGGGAATCTTCCCAAGCTGTTTAGACATCATGCTGTTTAAAGGCGACGCAGCAGTCCGTCGCACGGCTGACTCCTAGTTTATCTAACGCAAGGTTCTTACTTGGCAGCATCTGGAGACATTTTTGATTGTCACAACTCGAGGGGTGGGGTGCTACGGGCATCCAGTGGGTAGAGGTCAGAGATGTTGCTACGCATCCTACAGTTGACAGGACAGCCCCCTATAATGAAGAATTATCTGGTCCCAAATGTCAATGGTGCTGAGATTGGGAAACCCTGGTCTAACCAATATCCGACTACTTGGTCTTTAGGCCAAATTGTTTGGTTATTACCAACAATTTGGTTATTACAAACAAACAATTTGGCCTGCTACAGTGGCCGAGTTGTTTGGTTATTACAATGTTGCCATTAACATCTTTTTGATACACAGTCGATCCTCATTTTTCGTAGGTTCTTATTGGCAAATATGCCTACTTACTAAAATTTATCTGTAACCCCAAAAGCAGTATTTGCTGCACTTTGACAGTCATCCAGTCATTTTGGTACAGAGCAGCCAAAAATTTGCCTCACCCAGTGGGCACTTCCGGGATGAGGTGGGGCGAGGCCCGGCTCTGCCTTCCTGTGTCAGCTCTCACACTGGAAACCAGCATCCTTTTGCAGTATATTCAGTGCAACCATTTAAATGCTTTTTGTTGGTGATGTCACTGTTAAAATGGCCCCAAGCACAGTGCTGACATGCTGTCTAGTGACCCCAGCACAAGAAGGCTGCGATGAGCCTTATGGAGGAGACACGTGTTAGGGAAGCTTCATTCAGATTTGAGTGATGGCCAAGAGTTCAATGTGAATGAATCAGCAATATACATTAAATAAGGTGTCTTTAAAAACAGAAACACGCATGCAATGAGGTGATGTACTGATCACTTGAAAAATGTGTTGTGACCAGAGGCTTAAAGGACCCTAACCCGGTATTTCCCCTGGGAGCAATGCTTCGAGGTTTGCTAATTCAGCATCCCCAGCAACTTTAAAGAGCATGACAGTCACAAATAATGAGAATTGATGGTACACCATGATTGTTTTACATGTTGTATATCCTGGAAGTGTGGGGGCTGGTTCAGAGTGAGATCCTTTTGAGTTTTGATACTTAGGATCAAACAAACATGCAGCAACATTGCTGTCAGTTACACTGTCACCAGTGGGGTAGGAGAGTGTCAGTTTCCTGTATGCTTCCCAGCATGAAATATATGAAATATGGTTAAATTTTTGGCATCTTTTCCAGCTATTACAAATTTTTTATTGTTTCCAATTATTGATAATTTCTTGAACTCCAAGGGAATGTGCATGGAAAGAAAGAGTCTTACAATTTTGTACATTGCTTAACATCTAATTTTTCATTTCCCATAATTAATACTCCTCAAAATATTTAACAGTCTAATAATTAAGCTGCTGAGTTCTTGAAACTTAAGAATTTAATAAATTGGATATTCCCAAGCATTTAAGCTTTGATTACAAACTTAACCAAATAAACTCTTCACACATCTATTATTTCAAATTCTCATAAGGGCTTTAAATATCTTGAAAAGTAGACAATTATATAACAATAAAGCTGACAAGAACGCTTTCACCATAACTGGTGATAGAAGAACCACACCGTGGATTTAAATTTGCCTTTTTATTACTTCTGTTCTTATTTTCATTTACTATCTCTTGCTATTTCTTGTTCCTTCCTGGAGCTATGATTTTATTTGCCCAACCAAAGAATTGTTTACCTACCAGGCTGCCTGAGCCTGCAGATAGCAGCCAATGGTAGATGATTGTAGATGAAGGGGAAGCTTCATTCAGGTTTGAGTGATGGCCATGAGCTCATTGTGAATGAATGAGCAATGTACAATAAATAAGGTGTCTTTAAACAGAAACATACACATAACGAGGTGGTGTATTGAGCACTTGACAAATGTGTTGTGACCAGAGGCATACGGGTACATCTTTCACCCATGATGTTGCTGAGCACACCACCTTTTAGGACTTCCTATGCATTCTGTCCATTGCATTAGGCTCAGTGCAGTAGCTCACACCTATAATCCAAATACTTTGGGGGGCAGAGGTGGGAGGATCGCTTGAGCCCAGGAGTTTGAAGCCAGCTTGAGAAACATGGCGACACCTCATCTCTACAAAAAATTTAAAAAAATAGCCACTCGTGACGCGTGTGCCTGTGGTCCCAGCTACTTGGGAGGCTAAGGTGGAAGGATCCCTTGAGCCCAGGAGCTTGAAGCTGCAGTGAGCCATGATTGTGTCAGTACATGACAGCCTGGGTGACAGAGCAAGACCTTCTCTAAATAAATAAATAAGGCCCCTGTTATTGCCCCTAACCAAACTGATTTATTTAGATTTGTTCACAGCCTTGATCTTTTCCTCAAAAGGACACAGGTTCCTTCACACCCCTTATTGCTACTGAATGACTTGACTTGAGCATTCTCTGTAATTGTTTGCTCCAAATGCTTCATCTGCAGAGGATACCTGGTCATGACACCATTGCATAAAGGCTTCTCCCGAAGGTTCTTTTTTCACTATATTATATAACCTGAGTGGTTTTATTTTGTAAGTGCTTTTTTTTTCTGTGAATGGGGTTTGGCCTGATTTGGATACTCTAATTATAACGGATATTTCTGATCTACCACGAAGATCTCCAGTATTGACAGTAACCCAATGGGACACGCCAGCCTTTTGAGGAGCTTCTTAGTGCCGTGCTGTGGGGATGCATCATATTTGGTTTTATCAGTGCTGCATTGCTTGACATCTAGTAGCTTCTAGTCTTTCACTATTATAGTTAGTGCTGCTATGGATATTCTTATGCATGAATCTCTGTGTATTCATCCAATTACTTCCAAAAGTAGAACTGACTGGGTCTAATTTTGAAGCAGTTGCCAACAATTAAAAATCGTATTCTCATGGAAATCTGATTTCTGACTGTGGTTGACAGGTGGGGCAATCTGGCAGCCCAGGCCCATCCCTGCAAGATAATGACCTGGAAGCGGCATCTGCTCCCTCTAGAAGCTTGTTTCTTGGGAGTCTCACTTGGCTCTTTCTCCCATTTGCAAGACCTGCCTGGCTTTTATACATTCTGAGTATGCAAACCCTGGCATTTGTCGATGTGATGGGTTTAAAATGACATCTGACTGAAGTTTTGCAATTGAGCCTGTGCAGTTGAGGAACATCTTCTGGCTTTTGTTAGCCTCATTGATGTGTCTTATTTTGTGACTTGCCTGTTCACGGTCTTTGCTCCAAATTTCTATTGGGTTGTCTGTAAGAGCTCTTCATCCTTTTAAAGTTAAAAGAAGAAAAAAAAAGCATCTCTACCTTAAATTAGCCTGGCTTGGACAGAAGACAAGATATAGGCTGTCTCATGCACACTTAGGAGGCTTCTGAAGTTGCCTGAATCCAGGTTGGAGAGGCAGGAGCTGACAGGTAGGCAGCCGGGCACTCTATTAGCCATACCTGATGCAGCTTGAGCCAGAAATGAAATACAGAATGAAAGCAGGACCTTGGAATAATATTATCCTAGGTCAGCCTATCCCTTGATATGCACACAACTTTACATCCCCTGGAACGCTCTGTAGGCAAAGAGCAATGGACTGGGAGTCAACCAGACCTGGGGTTCAATCCCAGCTCTGCTACCTCCTAGCTGTGAGATGTGGGTGAATCGCTTCACCTCTCTGAGCTTTTTCTGTCCTCCTTCATGCTGCCTCACAGTCTTCCTAAAGCCAGCAGGTTCTTGCAACCATGGTCTCAAAAAGAGAAAGCCAAAAAAAAAAAAAAAAAAGAGTCTTGAACTGGGAGAAATATGTTCTGGGATCTAGTCTAGTTCTCGGATCTCAACTCCAGTGCTTACAATTTCTGGTTCTTAGTTTTCCCTTGGGTGCTACAAGCCCAGAGAACACAGGCATCTCTAGCAATTTAGGATTAACAACCACCTTCTACTGTCTTACCTTGAATTCCTGCTTGGGCCAATCACTTAGATTTGATTCACACAGCTCAGTTCAGTAGGTTTCAGCTTGATAGAAATCAATAGCCATGTCCCAAGCCTCTTCAATGTGCCAGGCGCAAACTGGGTCAGGGACTTTAGAAAAAAGCAGAACAGATATGGTCCTTGCCCCCATGGCATTCAGGGCTAGATCAAGGGAAACTGACAGGCTGTTAATTTCTGGGAGCCCAGAAGGCATTTAACTGAGCCTTGGGTCTGGGAGACTTCTTGGAGCTGGAAAGGAAGATGAGGCGTGGCTCAGAGCTGGGAGTGAACTAAACACGGAGGGGGTGCGTTCAGGGTTGGGGAGGACCACAGAGGTCTGCAGGGCCAGATCATGGAGAGCTTTGCAAAGATGTTAGGGAATCAGGGCCTCTTTCCAGGCATAGACAAGAGTTTTGATTACAGGACTGACAAGTCAGCTTTGTATCTTAGACAGAGCACGCTGGCTGCTGAGAGGAAGCCCGAGGATGGACTGGAGCGAGGGAGACCATGAGGAGGAGTGTGGGGTGGAGAGAAAGAGTGGGACTGAGGGTTTCCAGAGCCAAATACTGGCATAGGTGTGGGGTGAGGAAGAGGAAGGCTGGAACGGGGGCCGCCAGCGAGGCCTGGCAAGGATGTGGGAGAGCAGCTTTAGCAGGAGGCACATGGCCAGCGAGGTGGGTTGGCTGTGGACATTTGGTACAGATGACTGTCTGAAGGCCAAGAGGGTAGACTTAGCGGCTGACAGATTCATTCATTCATTCGTTGTTTGTGGCCCACTTTGGGCCAGGCACTGTCTGGGCCCCGCCAGTGAATGAAAGATCACTGCCCTCATGGAGCCTCTGCACTTAAGGTGGGAGAAAGGCAATAATGAAGGGATGTTTTCTCCAACAACTACCAGGATACGGAGCACGCTACTGGGAAAAGACAGCAAGGTTGCGGGTGGGGCTGCCAGAACTCGGGAGGGGAGGCACTTCTACATGAGAGGACAGGGAAGGTCCCACGAAGAAGGAGACTTGTGACGAAACTATGCATCGGTTCCTCCGTCAACCCATCCATTCAGCTGTGTGTCCAACAGCACCAGGGGAGGCACCAGTGGGAGGACGTGAAAGATGCCACTGCAGAACTTAACCTGTGAGCACCTGTGGGTGTCTGTCCTCTGCGGGTGAGTCAGAGGAGAAGCAGGGACCAGGATGTGCTGGCGTAGGGAACCTCAAGCCTAACAACGCCTGCCCAGCTTGCTTTTTGGGATCATCAACAACTACAGACGGAAAAAACTGCAGAATCACTGTTAAGTTGCTTTTTTTTTTTTTTAGACAGGGTTTCACTCCTGTCACCCAGGCTGGAGTGCAGTGGCAAGATCTCAGCTCACTGTAACCTCCGCCTCCCAGGCTCAAGCAGTTCTCCTGCCTTAGCCTCCGAGTACTGGGTCTACAGGTGAAGACCATCACGCCTGGCTAATTTTTTGTATTTTTTTAAGTAGAAACAGGGTTTCACCAAGTTGCCCAGGCTGGTCTCAACTCCCAAGCTCAAGTGATCCGCCCACCTTGGCATCGCATGGTACTGGGATTACAGGCGTAAGCCACTGCACCTAGCTGGATTTTTTTCTTTTATAAATCAAGTCTTCTTAACATATTTCAGGGGTCTGTGGGGCATCATGACAAAGGTCCCCAGCACTAGCCTGCTGTCCTGTTCCCTCCCCAGGGCCAGGCTGACTCTCACTTTCACTGTCTTCAGATCGGCCGAGCGCAGACCGGTCTCCTGCAGCGTGCAGGCTGAGACACAAACCATGAGGTGCATTTGCCAAGAAAATATTGGCCAGCTTCGGGGGCTCAGGCCTCGGTTCCAGCTCCTGTTCCGCCTCTGACCCTCCACGTGGCCACGGGGTGGCCTCCTCACTTTGCTAGGCCCCTTCTTTCCTCTTTATAATATGGGTGGAGAGTTCAGACCTGCCTGCCTCGTAGGGCTGCTGGGAGGGTCAGATGAGGGAACGGACTTGAAGACGGCCCAGGTGTTCGTTAAGCACCTACTGTGTGCAGACACAAGGCGAGCAGAACAGGCCCAGTACACGCTCACGAACTCATGGTCTGTGGAAGGGATAGACATTAGTCAGATAAGCCCCAGGCTTGGCATTGCGGGCAGGCTCAGGGCGCACAGCCGTCCAAGCCATGGCCAATTGTGAGACGAGCCAGGGACACAGGAAGCCATTCATGCGCCACTCAGAGGCAGAGTCCTCGGGCACTGCCCTGGGAAAGGAACTGCTGTGAGGCGGCTGTGCTGCGGTCTTGGGAACCAGCTATTACCAGGTGTCTGAAAATGTAGGTTTTGTCATTGCTGTTCAGGTATGGTGAGTCTAGCAGACCAGGGCTAATTGCCATTGGGAAGTGAGTTTGTGACTCATAGTTCTTGAGAGAAGAGGGCACGCCACACCCCAAAGGACCACACAGAAAGAACCCGGGCCAGTCAGGAGACAGAAGGAGAGACGGGGAAATGTGGCAAGAGCCTTTATTGTCACTTTTCCAGGAAGGAACGGGGGAGGCAGGGTAAGCAAGCTTAGGATTAATAAGTTGGAATCGTTCCAGGGGATTCTGGGGTATAGGGGTTGTCCCCAGTTGTCTTTGCCTGGCCCTGCTGTGATCAGGGCAGGGGGAGAGTAGTCTCCTGTGTGAGCTGGATAGAAGACATGGTGGGTGTGGACTCTGGACTGGTTAGTTCTCAGAGGAAAGGCATGCTCTTGGGGAGTAGTTCACTACCCCTAGGAATTGGCCAGTCTTGGCATCGTTAGTCTCTCCAGGGTCAGCAAAGCCACAGAAGTCAAAGCATCAGAATTACACAGTGAATACACCCAGGCCCCAATCTCTGCTCAGCAATGCACAAGCTTTGTGACCAGCAAGCGATCTGGCTTCTGTTTGGTTCAACTTCCTGGTCTATAAAATGCGAGTGATGGTCCCTTTTCCCAGGGATATTATTGGTGACTGATGGAGTGTGAGTGCTGGCAGAGGCTTGGCACCTGAATGGCTAGTCTTGCTGCTTCCCCCTTTCTGGCACGCTGACTTCACTGGTGAACTGGGAGGCAGGGGCTTAGAAACAACAAATGTCCCCCTGTGACTGTTCTGTGGCCTGGGTCCACAGTCCTGGGCCGTGGGCAGCCTTGACCCCTTCCTTCTGATTGCAAGGCTGGGTCCCTTCAAAATGCCAATTCCCCTGGCTTTTGTGCATGGTGTGGCCCTAAAGGGTGCCAGGGAATACCAGCTGCAAATCTCTGAGCACCTGCTATGGGCCAGGACATCCACAGGCACCACCTCGTATAACTTCATCTCCACAACACTGCACGGGCAACATTTTTCTCCCCATTCTACAGATGGGGAGACTGCAGCTCAGGGGGAGGTGACTGGCCTATTCTGACTCAGCAGTTCAAAGCTGTCGGGGCTGCTGTGTGTACCTGTGCAGGTCGTCACTGTGCAAGGCACCCCATACGAGGGGAGCAGAACGGAAGTCCGCCCCACACCCCTCAACCCAGCTGCGTGCTGCGGGCTGCCTGTCAGCCAGGAGGGAGGGCACCTTCCGTGTAGGGGTTTTAAGCACTAGGGGGTTTAGGCCTGTCAGCCAGGAGGGAGGGCACCTTCTGTGTAGGGGTTTCAGGCACTAGGGGGCTTAGGCCCAGGTTCACTGTCCCTTCTGCTTCTTTTCTAGGGACAGGAGTGTAGAGGCAGGTACATCCCAGCCTCCTCAGGAGAGGCTTCTCCTTCCTTCCAGTACGGGAAGGATCTGTCCTGGGGTCCTGGGTGGGCTGGAGACAGGAGTTGCCTCAAGGACACAACCTTAGGCCTGTTCTGGGCCTTAGGGATCACTTCCAGGCAGGGGGTAAGGAAACTCCCCACATGTATGCACACACACCACAAACACACATAATACACACACACCACACACATGCATACCACACACACGCACATACACACATGCATACCACACACACGCACATGCACACACACCACACACACACACACCACACACATACACCACACACATACACACACACCACATACACACACACACCTGCACACACACCACACACATGCAC